>NC_047674.1:39860728-40087750 GCF_011762505.2 Arvicanthis niloticus | reverse complement strand
CTATTCGCCTGCCAAATTACCTATTTGAAAACCTCCTCATCCAGAGCTATAAAAACTTTATCTTCACCATGTCCAGTGTTCAAATGCTGACCTCTTGAACTCTGCCTTATGGAGAGGCAGCCTGGATACAGGAGTGAAAAAGATTGCCTTTTTATAGTTAACTGCTTGTTTTAATTAATTTGGCCATGATGATTTGGGTTAGTGGACTTTCTCATTGTATTTTTGAATTAACACAGCACGCATACTGGAGATGGGGGTGGTGGTGGCTATACCTTGAGATCCAAAATATCTAACCTTTTCTCATGGTCTGTGGCTTTTAAAGTTTCTACAGTATTTTTCTCCCCTAATTTGGATTGGTCACTTTGAAGAAAGCTTGAGTATTTGAATGGCTCGGAACTTTTGTGTGATGAGGCCTAGTCCTGTGTTTGTTGAGCCTGCTAATCAGCATATAACCTGCAGGTGGGATTCAAGAGCCTAGTAGGCCTTTGTTTTAAATTGCCAGGCTTTTGTCTTCAGTCAGGAAGATAAGAAAAAAGCAGGACACCTTGGAAATACATCTTCTGTATTACCTGTTTCTAGCTCTTCTTGCTTTCTAATTTGCTATATGGGAAGAATAAATGAACAAATGAATGAACTCACTGAATGAACTCTTCAAGCCGGAAGAGAGACCATAGAATATATTATATTGTATTGTATTAAAAGCCATCTGACCAACAAACAACCAAACAAAACAAAAGCATAAACAAACCAAACAAACAGACAAGTACCCCAAGCAGGAGGGATTTCACTCAGCTAAGAAGCTGCATGCAAAATTCTTCACAATTCCTAGGGCAGTTTTCTGATAGAGTGCGTAAGATTTGACCCTTAACTTAGGCAATGCTATAGGACATTGTTGCCTTTTCTGAGTTGGAAACTTTCTGTATATTGTGGGCCACCATATCTTAATTAGAATTGTTAAGGTAAAAGAAGAGAAACCAAGAGTATCCTTGAAATTTCCATGTGAATGGTGTCGAAATAAATGATAAAATAAAGAGGCTGAAGCATCAAGAACGTTAACGAAGGATATTTCAAACTAAGATATGTGAATAATGAACATTTTCAATGTACAGTGAGATTATTGATGATAATGTCTCATTAAAGAAGAAATGTCTGCGGAGCATGGTTTGGTTTGAAGGACCAGCATGCCTTCCTTTGCTTTGTAATTGCATTAAGTCTAGTTATTTGTTTTCAGACGATCTCTGGAGATTATTGTTTTTTTTTTCCTCTTTTCTTTTTATTAAGTTATTTTATTTATTTACATTTCAGTTGTTGTTCTCCCCCCTCATTCTCTCTCCCACAGTTCCTCATTCCATTCCTCCTCCCTTTGACTCCAAGAGGGTGATCCCCCCACCAGGCCACCTCCTTTTCTGGGACCTCAAGTCTCTCAAAGATTAAGCACATCTACTCCCCACTAAGACCTGACCAAGCAGACCTTTGTTATATTTGTGCCAGGGGCCTTGGACTGGCCCATGTTATGCTACTGTTTGTGGCTCAGTCTGTGGGAGCTTTTTGAGGTCTGGCTTATTTGAGTCTGCTGGCCTTCCTATGGTGTCGCTATCTCACTCAGCTTCTTCAATCATTCCCCTAATTCAACCTTAGGGGTCTCTAACTTCAGTTGAATCATTGAGTGTAAGTATCTGTTGGGAACCCCACTAGTCCCACGTTCGGGCACCAAAAATTGTTGGGGCCTAGGCTGGCCCACTTTGGGCTGCCTAAAATGTTGAGGCCCTCTCCACTCCATGCTTGGCAGCCACTGTATCCCGGCCAAAGCTGCCACTCCAGTCTGCAGGTCAGGGTTCAGCAAGAGAGAGAGTGAGGATGGACTCAAAGAATGGAGACCAGACAGTTGTGTTTCAATCCTGTTTATTCTTCAGTCTCTCTTCCTAGTCCAAGTCCCAAGTCTTGAGTTCCTAGTTCCTAGTTCCTAGTTGTACTCCTTCTAGTTCCTAGTTGTACTCCTGTTGTTCTCTTCTGAGTGTCTACTGTCTACTCCTACTCCTAGTGTCTGACTCTCTGTTACTCCAAATTGTTCTCTCTAAAGTATCTGATTCTATGATTTCTCTTCTGTCTGCCTCTCACCTTTATATGTCTCACTTCTAAGCCATGCCTTTTGGTCACGCCTTTAAGTCATGCCCTTAGGTCTTGTCTCTAAATCTGATCTCTAAATCACACTCTTAAGTTATACACCTTTAATCTCACACACACCTTTAATCTCACACACCCAAGGAAAGTCCTGGGTATCCAAAGCAAGATGTTATCGGAGTGTGCTCAGCTGTTATAGGCTATTGTAATCCAAGTCTCATGTCAGGGTATATGGCTCAAGATGACTGCAAAGCTGATAGCTGCTTTCTGCTTAAAAGTCGGCTCCCAACAAGTATCTGCCTCTGTCTGAGTCAACTGTTGGTAGGGCTCTCAGAGAACAGCCATGCCAGGCTCCTGACTGTAAGCACATAATACCATAGTAACGTGGGGTCTTGGTGTCCTCCAATGAGTTGGCTCTCAAGTTGGGCCTGTCATTGGATCACCTTTACCTTAGTCTGTTCTCCATTTTTGTCCCTGCAGTTCTTTTAGACAAGAACAATTTTGGGTCAGAAATTTTGACAGTGGGATAGTAATCTTGTTCCTCCACTTGAGGCTTTATCTACTGGAGGTGAACTCTTCAGGTTCCCTCTCACCAACTTTGGGTATTTTTGGCTAAGGTTACCCACAATGAGTCCTTAGATTCTCTCACTTCCCAGGTATCTGGTTCATTCCCCCACCCTACCTCCCACCCACAAGGCTGCTTATTTCCATTCCTTCATTCTCTTGGCCCTCTGGGCTTCTTCTTGTCTCCCCCACCCACCACCCAGATTGACCAGTTGAACCTGTTTGGCTGATGTTTTTGTTGTTGGTTTTCATAGAAATTACAAAACTGGATTGGTTAGAATAGCTATGTATTTCTTATCTCTCTTAGATTATCATTTTAAAATCTCACCTTCTTTCCCCACAGTTTTAAACAATTTTTCATGTAATTAAAATGTCCACAGTGTAATTTAACGATTTTTTTTCATTATCATTTACCAACATGAACCCTTAGGGAAATTCCATCAAGCCCAAATATGAACATGTTCTGGGCTGGAAGCCCATAGATTTGATTCATGATCAAATAGTTGTGCTAACATTATTGATAAAATGGCTTACCACTATGGTTCCTCATCACTCATTTTATAGGAACCTTCTGGTAACCACCTTCACTTGGGGATGGATGTACTCTGAGAATATTGAACTATTTTATTTTTGTTCCTCCCTTAGGAATGATTAAATCATTATTTATTTGCTGTTTCCTGTGATGTTCTTAGCTTTCACAGATTGAAGGATTGGAATTAAAAGAACTTTTTCATTGGCACGCTACATATACCTTGAACCTTCAAAGTCAGCATAATCTGAACTCTGCTTTAAGTGGGGTGAAGGCTTTGTCACCTTTAGACTCTTCTGTCTGTTTTGGTGAGGATTCCAGGGATATCTTCTGGATGTCTAAAGTTATTGCTAAGATGTATGTGAGTTCTGATTTGAGTTAATTTTTGCTAGCTGAGAGAACTATAGAGCGTGTCTCTCCTTACTCTTCTAGGCCACTATGAAATTTAAAATGTTATAAGATGTTTGAGGAATACAGCTTGAACAAAATTTTGAATGGAGCTTGATTTAAACTGGAGCCAGACTCAGCCTGATTCAAATGGTATTTTAGCACCGATTATTTAGCACAGATTTTAGTGGCTATCGGTCCTCTCTTTGGCAAGATTTCCAGTGTCAACATGTAAACATAGTAGTCTTCTTCAGCCTACAGTTCAGTGTTTAGGTTTAAAAAGTGACCTTATAATCCAGGTCAGTTTGGCAACTTCTTTATGTCTAATCTTCTGCCCAAGATTATCATGAGAAGTATTTTACTATTGTGACTTCATCCTTGAGACACATAAAAGATAATGTTTTGACAAGTTTCCTCCTCAGGATTGACTGTTCTCATCAGCTTCCTCCCAAGAATGCCTGCCTCTGAAGAGAACATTCTTCACCAGTCCTATCAGAACTTGTTTTCTTTCTGATGCTAAGAAACATCCATCTTACATGGCTTATGTATCAGTTTTAAGGTAGTTTAGAGATGACTCAGTTGATAAATACTTGCAACTAAAGCACGTGAACCTGGGTTTGAATCTCCAGCTTAGTTTCCCATGTAAAGGCTTCTATGCAGCATACCTGCAAGTGCAGTACTGGGAAAGCTGAGGGAAGATTATGTCTACACACACACTCTGTCTCTGTCTCTATCTCTGTCTCTGTCTCTCTCTCTCTCTCTCACACACACACACACACACACACACATACTCACACACACACACACACACATATAAACTCACACACCCACATACATTCTCACATACACACACTCACACATACAATCTATACACACACATTCACATTTACTCTACATACTTACAACACATTCACATACACACAAGCTACACACACACACACACACAGACACAGACACAGACACACATATCCTACTTAATCCATATGTTTCTTCTTTACATGTTTTTATATTTTTTCAGTGATGACCATTGCATATTGGAAAATTAATTGGGGTTCTCTTTCTCCTATTAATTGGGGAAGACTATTACTCCTATTCTTAGCATTTCTTAGTTGCCTGTATTTCTTTGTTGAGGGTCTAGTCTTCGTAGGCTTTTCCCTGTCAATTTTGGCATGTTACTGTTTGTCTTTCTTCAGGCTCTTTGGGCAGTCTTGTTAGCAGAATTTATAGGCACAGCATCTCACATTCCTAGGAGAAAATCTCATTGCTATCTTTTTGATGTTCTGCTTCCTACAATCTTTCTACCTACCCCTTCACAATATCCCCTTGGCTTTAGGTTATAGTTCTGTGGAGAAGTCTATTGGGACTGGGCTATTCAACTCTGCAATTTGTTGAAATAATTTACAATAAGCAAATTACATATGTACCATTAAAATCACATCAAAGTTCATTGGAATATTAGGCCTGAACCACAGACATGAGAGAAATCTTGTAGGTATTTGTTTTATTTGAGTGTTTTCATTTCTAGTCATGCTCAAGCATATGTCTTAGTAACACTAATATTTGAAGATGTCGATCATTTTTATTTTCAGGCCCCACTACCATTGCTACAAAGTTCCTAACTTTACTTAAGTGACCCCAGAAATAAAAAGAATTTGAAGATATGTTAGAAGAATATGAAAAACTAAAGAGGAGGGTGATCTAAATCCCAGTCTGTAAACAATCAAGTTTTTCAAGTTCTATAGCTACATGTAGACATCATAATCTGGAAGTAATATTAATGTTGAAATTTTGTGATAAAAACATTACTCAGAATGACAATCATCATAAATCTCAATATGCAGGAAAGATTACTTGACTGCAGTCAAAATTATAAAATAGGAGAAACTAGGGGCTGACCAGTAATGTAGGATCTCCTTGTGAATGTAATTATCTTTTGGGAATGAATAAATGTTTTAACACAAGTCCTGAAACTTCAAACTCATTCTGTTGACTATTGTTTTAAATATTCTCACTATCATTTAGCGTATAGCATGTTAATTTAAAAAAGCACTATTTCTTGAATTTTTTGAGGCTATTATATAGTCTCATCATTGTTCCTTTCCTTATCCTCCCTCCAAGCCTTCCCATATACTGCTTAATGTTCTCTTAATAATCTTTGATTATTTTTTAGTAATTGTTGTTATGTAACATATGTATATACATATGTTTTCTTAAGTAAGTAAGTACCCTTTGCTCAGCCTGCATAGTATTATTATACCTATGATTTAGGACTGACCATTTGCTAGTAGATAACCAATTGGTGTCTCTTCCCTATAGAAGACTATTTTTTTTTAAACTCTCTGCATTCCTTTTATGCAACTCTTTGTGTAGGGTTGACACTTCATTCACTTTTTCTTGTCTGCTTTGATATGTCTCTTGATATCCTTGGTTACTTGATGCTTATGCAATCAAGTTGTTGACATTTTGTGAGTTTGAGAAACTACTAGGAGATACAGTTTTCCAGTGAACTTTCTGGTTGCCAGGCTCATAAAATCTTTTTGCCTCCTCCTCCACAAATTGTTCCCTGAGCCTTAGATGTGAGTGTTATATGATAGACGTATTCATCAAGCCTAGGTTCTACAAATATGCATTTTTGATTGGTTGTGGCTATTTTTAATTTTCATTTTCTTGGAAAGAGAATTTTTATTAATGAGGTATAAGACTCACTGTGGTTATAGTAATGACAAATATTTCTAACGGAGTTAGAGAGGGATAATGCTGGTTTACTAAAGCAGTAGTTGTAGGATCTCTTCTATGATCCAAGACCTCATTAGACCTAGGCAGTTGGCTAGGTTTCCAGTACCAGAAAGGATTTCTCTGTTGTTGTTCAGATCTTTAGTCCCAATTTGGGTACTGTTTGTTATCACCAAAGTATGTGGGAAGTGAAATTTTCTGGTTTCTTTAACATCTCAGTTGTGTTACATGATGTAATTCTGGAAGCTCTTTTGTGAAAGAGCATGTATATTTTGCTGAAAACAGACACTTGAAGGCATATGATGCTTAGAAAGAATATATATAGAACCCTACAAACAGTGAGAAGATACTCTTGAATTGTTAAGTTGCACAATGCTTAGCTTCTTTGTTGGTGTTGGTTTTCTTGCTGATCTTTGCCACTCTATACTGCTCTTTGCTTGTCTTGACTTCATAAGAAACATGTCAAAGAACTTCTTATGGTATTTCAGGTGCTTCTGGCTGCTTCCCCTGATTTCTGCTGATTGGGAGGAGTCTTTCTTTTTCTCTTGTATCATATGGCTGCTGCTGATTCCTGTTTGGTATTTGCTAATGAACTGGACTACTGGTATCCTGACAAGAAAGAGTGGGTCAGCCCCCCAAAACTACTTCTAAAAATGTCCACAACTCTCTTTTTCTATGAACCATCTTTTTCCTCTACATGTGGTCTGTGTGTTAAAAGGGAGGATGACACATTTAAGAATCCTAAATAAAGTAAGTTTTGAAAAAATATCTAAACCTACATATGTATGTCACTGATACAGCATGAGTTATCATGTCATGTTGGTAATTGTTGTTCATAGACACAAGAGTGTTTCCCAACCAACATGTGTTATTTGATGACTCATAGATTTCTTATATTAAATAACAAATACAAAGCTATTTACATTTTATTAAATTTTGACTGCCAGTAAGGAGAATAGATTGAGACTCCTATATCTCTAGGAAAATCTATAAAAACTTATTGGGTGAAAATAAATATCAAGAACTTATGAGTTTATATAAATTACATAAAGTTTAGCATGGAAATTTTTTAAAAATATTTTTAGGATTGTCTTCAATCATGTCTTCCCCTCATTGCCCTGCTTGAGAAGTTAGAAAAAATTATCAAGCTTACACTATGAGGACACAAATTAATATTCTGCTGCCCCTGGAATACACAAACTAAAAAAGAAACACTGAGTTGACCCTCCTTAGAAGTTGAGCTGAGTGCCTGGTTACCAGCTTTGTCAACATTGTAAGGAACTTTAAAGAAGAACAGCTTGAACAAATTATCAGGGGAAGCCGTGCAAGAGCTGAGAGGGAACTGAGCAGCCCCTGGGCCTGATAGCTCCCCTGCAGTACAGCAACTGCATTTCATTGTATCTTATCTTGAAATAAGTTAAGGTAATAAAAGTATAAGTTTTCATTCTTTCTATGCCTAGTCAAAAATGTTATAAATTATAGTTTTTGAGGTATTCTTTCACAGTGGTGGCCAAACTCTTCTCTCGAGGAAGGAGAAAATATCTCATACTTGTATTTGTAAAGCACAGTACAGATATAAGACAGGGATAAATATGAAGTGCCACCACACTTCCAAAGTCTTATAGGAAGGATTAAACTAGTGTTTAATAATATTCAGAGCTCTAATTATGAAAAGTAAACTTACCAAATTTTGACCCATGGCAGATACCTAGTACACTTAGCCTTCGTGTGTTTTAGTTCTCTGTGTTCATTTCTGGATAATTAAAATCTTTTACCATCTTCATGCTTGTACAGAACATATTTATCCATGTATAAGGAACATTTGAGAAATATTATAGACAAGGATATGTATGTGATATATATTGAGCAAATACTATCTATCATAGTACTAACACACATATATATGATGCAAGATTTAGTGTTTTCTTGTCAGGATATATTCTCAATTCCTCTATGATGCAGTTCTGTTTTGCAAGAAGACCCCGTTGACATGACCTGTTCAGTCATTTTCTTACATCTGACTCTTCCCCTTCAGACACTAGAATGAGCTTAAACGCAGAAGTGACATTATCTGCCATTTTGTACATCCCCTGCCAACACAGACAGCTTGACATTAAGTATTTTTTTCATGTTTATTTTAAAAGTCTCCTCATTAAAATAACTGGCCAAGATCCTATGAACTCAAGTGTCTCTCTATTTTACCGTTTCCAGAGAGACCGTCTAGATGAAACCAGGCATGTTTAGACACAAGAACAAATAATGGCAATAGCATTTAAAAGGTGCAATAATGGAATCATATACAAAGGACAGCTCCATCACAAAGAAGGGGGAAGTGAAAGGCTTTTCACACAAAGTGACAATTGTACCGAGTTTCAAATATAAGTACAACATTTCTTGGTGAGCGGGGAACAAAAGGGCAATCCTATTAGAGGCAAAAAGAAAGACCAGGAAACAAGAAGCATTAAAGCAAATTGAACTGCACAATGATTAACTATGGGAGGTAAATGCATTTATTAATTACATAGAAATAATGCATATACAATGTCTATATACTACAGCAGATTATATCCTATATATTGAATGTGTATAATTATCTGTCACTTTTTAACAAAGCGATTTTGCTTCTGGAATGGCACGAAGTCCAGAATAGTGGAAGCAGACTACTGAAGGTCTAATGGGGCTGCAAACTCAGAAACTGGGAAAGGATAGCTTCTGAAAATCCCTGCTCCTAGGCAAATGTGCAGCCATTTTCTCTGTCGCCTGTGGTAAGACTGCAGTGGCTACTCTGGAAAGGCCTTCGAGACATTTTCCTTACAAAACACAATGCCCAGTCATTTTCATGGGAAATGTAGTGGATGGTCTATGGAAGAGACTGGATGATTGACACACAGGGAAATCCAAAGCCCACCTGTGTGTCTGTGGTTGGGTACATACGTACTTCACTGGCCATAGGATTTTGTGTCAGAACTCTAGGAAAGAGAGAGATGATTGTCATCTTATATAGTGTTTCCAATGAAAAGAGTAGAAAGGGCACAAGGTTTGTGGGGAGAAAGGTAAAATGAAATACCTCTAGGCTTTATATAGTTACAGTGTAGAGTGACAGTACTTGTTGGCCTGCTTGCAACCATTCTCATATGTTTGATTGGAATTAGACAGGCTAAAGTTTGTCAAATTTGTTGTGTAATAATTTGATCTTCTATTGGTTGCAAAGTGATGTTTGTGAAGGCTTAAGGTAGTTGGGAGTTGAGGCCACAACCTATTTCATAATGGCTGAATTCTTTTAGTTGTGTATAATAACACAATGTATAAAGCTGCTCAGAATGAGAGAATTTGACTGGCATCAGTTCTCCACAGAATATACTGGAACTACTGCAACTCTTTCTTCTACATGATCTTCACTCAACTGTATTGTTAGAATCTACTTTCTCTTATTCTTAGTGACTCCTGATGCCTCAAAGATGCCTGTATTTTCCCTTCAGAAAAGAGCTGATGAGGGGGCTTTAAGATGTCTACTTTCCTCCTCCACATGGTCACTGTAGATTTATTTAAGGAAGTGCTTTTGATTTTTTTTTTTAATTTTTAACATGATATTTTCATTGATTATTTGGAAATTTTACATAACTCATTTCAATTACATCATTTCACTTCCCAGTCTTCCTGGGCCCAATGCCGCCTACGTGAGCTCCAGCAAACAAAACAAAGCAAAAGAAAACTAAGAAACAGAAAAACCAAACAAGTCCAATTTGTGTAATTTGTCCTTATATACACTAAGGCATGGTCAAAATCCAAGCTGTCAGCACCTTAAAGAACACTGAGCTGTTCCCCACGCTCACCCCTGCCAGAAGCCATCAACTGCAGAAATCTCCACCTCAGCATCACTATCACAGTTTTTTAAAAGTTTCTATCAATGGCTTCCTGTCTGGACTGTTTCTTTGGTGGGCTATGGGGGTGTCACAGTTGTCTTCTATGTCTGTCATTCTCAACATTGAGTCTGCAGTCATTGATACCACTGCAAAAGATTTCTTGCCATGTATGGACAGTAGTAGCATGTAACATGGATTTCCACATGCTTTCTGGCTACAGTACTGGCCACAGACATGAACATGGCTTCAGGTGGCAGTGCAAACCAGGGACATTCTTATGGGCTTTGGTGGTAACATGAGATACATACATCAACATAGACCCTGGCAGCAGCAGGGACCACAGTCTGTGTTCTTAGTAATGATCTGATAGACTTTCTAGTGTATGAAGGAAAGCAGCCACTAATTTAATCCCCAGGAAATGTTCAGAAATTCAAATAATGTTTAATGTCCCAGGTATTAGTCAACAAACCTAGAATCCTCAGAGATTTAGACTGCAACAATGTTTTTAAAATTACTGAGTGTTGATACCCTGACTCAATGGGGTAAAGGCTGGAACTACCAAGCCTAAAGATCTGACTTTGATTCCCAGAGTCAACATTGTAAAAGGAGAATGCAGACTTCTGCAAATTTTCTTCTTACTCCAGGAAGCATGTCATCACATAACACACATGAATATTTACACATACATACACACATGCATATACAAGCAAATGTAAGCTTTTTAATTGAAAAAGGTATTATAAGCTACATTTTACTTATATGTAAATAGGTGTACCAGTCCCTGTCTTATTACCTTGCAGTATCAGAAAATCCATGACACATATCCATCACCTTACTTTATAGGACATAGATAATATAATGGTATTAAGAAATATTGTTCGTACCAAATAAGTATTTGAAACTGTAACTCTCAGAGTTCTGTTACTGTGTGTTTGCACACTTCATTTAAAAATACCAAATCACTGGGCAGTGATGGCACACGCCTTTAATCCCAGCACTTGGGAGGCAGAGGCAGTTGGATTTATGAGTTCGAGGACAGTCTGGTCTACAGAGTGAGTTTCAGGACAGCCAGGGCTACACAGAAAAACCCTGTCTCAACAAAACAAAACAAAACAAAAAGTAAAAAATAATGGTTTGTGTCTCACAAAACTAGAGTTTAGGAACCTACACATTAGGATAGTCAGTCTTATTTGGTATACTTTATTCTACAAAAATCAAGCCATTGTAATAAAATCCCATTTTAAGTTCTGTGATGTTATGACAGTATCTGTAACTTGGAATACTGTTCATATTCATGAACCAATTTGCATACCATTTAATATTCTCCTGCTTTGCTTCACTTGTGATATGCTATGTAAATTGCCAGCTCAATTTCAAACACTGTGGTAAGCATGTAGTTAGAGGCAATGATATGCCATAGCACTTACACAAAGAAATCAAAATATTTTCAGGCACACAATTGAAGACTCCTATGTGAAGGGATTTTGTACTTTCATTTCAAAGTCAGTTCCCGTTCCAAAGCCAGTGTATTCAAAATCAAACTGTCCAACATTTTAAAAATGCTTAGAGCTTGCTCTTTCACAATGACTGCCTCTTTTTATTCATTAAAGACAATTCTCATTATCTCTGATCTTATCACCACATTCTAAGAGGATTTTTAATCTCATTGGACCATTTTAGCTCTGTAGTTTTGATTTTTGTTTTTTGTTTTTTTTTTTTATGTTTTGCTCACTGATTTAGAAATCCATGTGTAATTTACCCCCTCATAATATTAGCAAAGGAATTAATACAAAGAGGTTAACTATGCAGTGAACCTTTTAGATTATGTAAATAAGTAGTTTTACAGGGAACTAAGAACTTAGAAGTTAAAATATTCATAGGTTGGAGTATTGGGTCATTCTATTGTGTTCATGTGTGTCATCTTTATTTCAAGTTAAACATACTTATCTTCTCAAATATTTATCACTAATTTTTGGTTGAAACATTCAAATTCCTTTTGTAAGAACGTATTTTCCAAGTGTACTATATGTCCCGATTCCCACAGCCACCCTATTGAATAACACTCTAACAGTCCTTCTCCTGTCTGACTGAAACTGCATTAGTCAATACCTCTATCCATGCCTTCCCCTGCTAACTTATTTTTCTCTGAACTTTGATAATATAAACTTTTCAGATTGCACAAGTGAATAGTATGTTATCTTCCTCTGTCACACATGGCTGATTTTATGTAGCATCATGAGTACAACCTCTATGCATATGCTGAGAATTTTCTACTTTTTTCATGGGTAAATAGTATTCCATTGCTTGGAGTTGTGCTTGCCTGTTTTTTGGGCATTGGGCGGGGGGGAGAGGCATATGCATATGTGTATCACATTTCACATTTTCATTCTACATATTATTTATTCACTTATCCTCTGGTGGAAAGGAGGGTTTGTGTGTGTGTGTGTGTGTGTGTGTGTGTGTTTCTTTTAGCTACTGCAAGTAGTAATTTAATAAATAAAAAAAATGCAGATTTCTCTGACATAGTAATATAAATTCTTGTGGCATTAAATTCTTTGTTTTCCAATTCATAATTAAATATTGTATCAATGTTAAGTTTTAAGTAGTAGCATATTTTAGCTTTAAGCCCTTAAACATACATGTGTTTAAGTCACTTTTTGCTTTACTGTTAGCATTTTAATTCTTTTCAGAGTGCCTGTCACTGAAGGTCTATGCTGTCACTGGGGGCATGTTTAATTCTAGGGATCCATTTCTGGGTCCGTGGTCCTATCACATCTGGGCTCTGTGTTGATGTCAGAGATCTGTATTAACACTAAAGGCAAATGTGGATGTCACTGGTCTAAACAGCCACTTAAGGCCATGTGCTGAGTTTGCCTTGCATATCACTGGTCATCCCCCTCAGGAAAGCTGGTACACACCCTTAGCTGCACAGTATGGGAGAGGTGAGTCCTTTGGCATGAGTGCAGGAGAGCTGGCCCTGATGGAATGACTGAGGGAAAGCAAGCCATGCCTCTCTGAGCTGTAGCACTCAGGAGAGTAGGTCTCTTTTCTTACCTGGGCAGCACACAGATGGCCCTGGAGGCATTGGCATGAGAGAGTTGGCCCAGAGGGCATGAGAAAGGAAGAGCTGCCCTGGTGGTACAAGCATAGGACAGCTAGTGGGCTGACTAACTCAGCTTTCCTCAGGGCTTCCATCCAAGGCTCTAAGTTGTCCCACCCCAACATCAACACCACGTATGAACTGTTGGAACAGGCAGAAGGGTCAGTCCTGCAGATCCCAAGCTGCACAACAACAGAATATCTGTGCGGAGTCTAGATGATGATTCAGTATTGTTTCAGTAGCAGGAGAAAGAGGTCTCAAACGTCACCAATGACTAACTGGAATGAACATTTGTAAGTAAAGATATGTAGACAAAAATGTATGCTGTGTGACACTCTGTGACCCACTGCACCTTCCATGGCAAGGTTTTTTTCATTTCTATTTATTATTATTATTATTATTATTATTATTATTATTATTATTTATTATCACTATTAATTTTTTGTGGAAGAGGTTGCAAGAGAAGAGGGTAGATAAAAAGGGACAGAAAGATGAATAGGATTGAAGTACATGATATAAAATTCACAAAGAATCAATAACAAAATAGTGCCTATCACATGTTAGAAGTTTAAGCCAAATTTTAATGATTTTATTTATTAATTACCTATTTGGTAGATTAGGCTTTTTCCTTCTACATATTAACCTGTTTTTAAATGGATATTATTTATGTTCTAGACTTTTATTTTACCTTTTGTATGTAGGTATTTGATCCAGATAGTTTGATTTTTCCACATGGATGTCTAGTAGGCATCATTTACTGAATAGATCCACTTCTCCATGGAACACTTGGCTTGTCCTTGTACTTATATGGGTATAATTTCTCAAGTCTTGCTTTCATTTCCTTGATCTTTATATCTATTCCTCAGGAAAAACTGTGTTGGCTTTTTAAAGAATAGTTGCATATTAAACCCTTTTTGTCAGAGTACATGATGGGTGCTAGCTCTATCCAGATGTCTAGTAGACATACTCTCTTTCTAAAAGAAAGCCCATAACTGTCATAGACATCATGATTCCAAGCATTAGCTTCTCACTCAGAGCATTTAAATAAAATAAATTATAAATAAATAAATAAATAAATAAATAAATAAAGTTAAACATGCATATAAATAAAAAATGTACATTCCAAACAGATTACTTTGTATAAGATTTCACATTTGTTGAGAACACAAGGTTTTCAAGCATACTATAGACCAGAGTCTGAAATTTACCACAGTGGACCCTATTTGTTTTCATGAACATCATGACTTGAGATGTTTCAGTATACAATATTTAATATATTAATATGATGTTTTACCAATGAAACAACTATGTTGAATACTGAAAACACTATAAAATGAGTGTTGTTACTATTTTTCCAGCCTTTTTTGTCCTTTAAAAATATTTAATTTAATCTCATTTTGAGGGCTTTTTAGTTAATGTTCATACAATATATTTTAATCATGTTTTCTCCCCCCCCGGACTACTCCTAGATCTTCTTTCCTTTCTTACTTAGCAAATGTTGTGTTCTAACTCTCTTTCCAGACAAAACCAAGATCAATCATTTAACAAAACAAAAAACAAAAAACAAAACAACAACAACAAACCAAAGGTGAAAATGCCACACAGAACAAAGATACAAAAAGCCCAAAAAATAAACTTGGAGTTAATTTTTGTTGGCCAACTATCCAAGGACATGGAGTCTACCCTGATATTTATAATTTGTTTTGTTGTTTGCTTTTATATACTCAGAACCAAAGAACCATAGCAATGAAATGACTTACTTTTATTGTTAGAAATTAAAATAGAATTAACATTTCTACCTTCCCTTTTATCTATTCAAACCTTCCCATGTGCCTCTCTATCATTCACATTCATGTACTCTATTTCCTTGATTATATATATATATATATATATATATATATATATATATATATATGTGTGTGTGTGTGTGTGTGTGTGTGTGTGAAATATATATATATGTATATATATATATATATATATATGTAACTCAATCCTTATAGTTACATATATGTATGTGATTTTTCAAAACATCTCAATAATTATCTTGATTTTTGTTACCCAAAAAAACATTTCTCTTCCATTTTAATACATTTACTTTTTGAAAAACTATGCTTATCTTTCCTGTGCTTCTGCTAAGTTAGGAGTAGAACAGGCTTTTTACATACTACTTGATTGCACCAGATATCAAGGCCTGTCCACCAGATTAACCCTGTTCCCTTACCTTTATTATTTACTGCTTACATCTCTCCTACTTTGAAAACTCATATCTTCCCTCATCACCATACCCATTCTTTTCATCTGAGTTGTTCATCCACTTATGTTTGCTCATTGTTTTCTAACGAGAAGCACAGCATTTTTAAATCTTTGACAGAATTATGAATGACTCGGAATGGATATGGAAATAATGATGATAACATGCCTTCTCTTCTTCATCATTCACATAGTTATAATTACTGACTTAATTTTTATACTTAAATTATTTACCTCTTCTTTTAAAGTTGAATTTTTTTCAAATAAACCCCAAACATCATTTAACCTATACATGTCAGTTCATTTTTTTTTTTAAGATACATGGATCACTCTGAACCTTTATAACACGTGGATATTTTCCCATGTAGCCACAGTTCATTGCAGTTATAGGTTTTAGGTAGAATTTTTTTTATTTGTTTAAATTCAATCCAAGGGATAGATATATGTTGAGTTTAATCACATTTCTTGGAATTCTTTTCATCTAAAACAGTCTTCCCTTTTTCATTTTTCTTGATGATGAGAAATCATGCTCTTTTTTGCATGTGTTTTAAATTTTCACTTTTGGAGACAAGGTTTACCACAGTGCAGGCTGGTCTCTCATTCCCATGGAGCTGAGAATCACCTTGAATTCCTGATCTCCCTGATGCCCAGTTTTCATTGTTGGGGTTATCCTCATGCCTGGCAATGCTGTGTGCTATCCAATTACCTAAAATTTTATTTATCTATATATAGTTTTGTTCACATTGTTTCCAATGCAAATTATCTTGGAAGGCTTTGTCTATAATTAATTTGTGTGGGAAGTAATTTGGGGGTAAGTATTTGTTTTTAATGTTGCATTACATATATATTTCATGTCTTACTGTTCCAAATTTAGTGACAGTTAAAACTGGCTAGGGCATTCTGACATTAAACCTTGATCCTCTTATTGTACATTTTCTAATGACTTACATTGAGTTGCCCCCAATTCATAATCAGATACAATGACTCACGTCCTTATGTGGGGGTATTAAGGCTCCACAGTGACTATTAGTGAGACAGCAAGGAGGAAAAACCATAACAACAGTCATGACCATTGCCAGTACAGTTTGCAGAGAAGCTACATTCTTCATTCTCTGAAAATTATAGCATATACCTAAAATTGAGAAAAGACTAGTCACTGGGGCATCTATTAATGAGCTCTTGATGTTTTTTGGTCCACGATTGAGTCTGGCCATTTTAATCTCTCTCCTTTCCTACTGTCTGCCTTTCTCTGTTCACTCACACATTTAATTTCCAAACATGTCTTAAGTGCAATCTTTATAATCTGGCTGCTTAAAAAGCAATCGAAATGATTGGGATCAAGAAAAATGAACCAAAATGCTGGAGAGGAAGAGAGGAAAGGGGAGTCCTCCCTCATTTATTGTTGGAAGGATTGCATAGTTGTGTAACCATTCTATGAATAGTTTAAGAGTAATTTATTTAGTCTTCTATTTTTTATGAGCATTGGTATTTTCTTATCTCTATGTGTATATAAAAGTAATAGATATGTGGATCCTCTGAAAGAGAAGTGCTGTTAACTACTGAGCCATCTCTTTACCCTCCACATGTTTTTTTTCCTTACTTGTGGATTGTAATATATAAACCTTAGATGCAATTATATAATCTGGAGTTACCACAGAATCCAAGAAAGAACAAAGAGCTTGTGGGGTGACATAAAAGAAGCTATAGACAGAGGTATAATAGGACACAGGTGCTATGAAGAGAGAAATAACAAAACTGGTGACAGATACTTTTTAAATAGAGCTATGCCACCAGGGGTAATACTGTTCCTCCCAAACCACTGACTATATAAAACAAAAATTCAGTATCTTACTTGGTGTTTTATTGCTGGGAAGACACATCATGACCAAAGTAACTTTTATACAGGGCAACATTTAATTGAGGCTGGCTTATAGTTTCAGAGTTTCAGTCTATGCTCTATGCTCATCATGGTGAGAGGCATGGCAGTATCCAGGTAGAGATGCTGCTCTAGGAAGAGCTGAGTGATCTACATTCTGATCCAGAAACAGCCAGAAGAAGACCATTTCCTCCAGGCAGCCAGGAGGAGGAGCTCAGTTCACAGTGGGTGGAACTTGAGCATAGAAACCCCTAAATCCCACCTATATAGTGACACACTTTGTCTAACAAGGTTATACCTCTTCTAATATGGCCACACCTCCTAAGAGTGCCACTTTCCATGGGCCATGAATTTTCAAACTCCCACATTCCACTTTCTTGCCTCCATAGGCTTGTTCAAACATGTGAGTCTATGGAGGCCATACCTACCCATAATATAATGCAAAATACATTTAGTACCACTTCCAAAGTTCACAAAGTCTATCCCAATCTCTATAATGTCTAAAGTTCAAATTTCAAAATCTTTTCTGAGTTTCATGAAATCTCATAACTGTTATCCCCTATAAAATTAGAAACAGTAAACAAATCACATACTTCCAGGATCCCAGGATTAAAAACTATCATTCTAAAATGTCATACTGAAGAATTACTGGACTAAACCAAGACCAAAATCCAGCTGGGCAAGATCCAAACTATGTATCTCCATTTCTGATGTCCAACTTTTAGGTGTGTTGACTGTAACTGACTTCTTTTTCTTTGGCTGGTTTCACTCCATTAGGGCATTCCTCAGCAGATAATCCATGGTGCTGGCATCTCCTATATCTTGGGGTATTAAAGGCAACTTCAACTTCACAGCTTTTTCTTCCAATGTCTAGGATCCATATATTATTTCTGGGCTCCTCCAAAGGCTTGGGTCACTTCTCCAGCCCTGCCTACTCTATCACTCTAGGCTCTGGCTGACTCTACTCCATTGCTGCTGCTGTTCTTGTGGTCATCCCATGGCACTGGTATCTCCAATATGCTGGGGTTTCCCCCAACAACTAGAATTTGCCAGTAGCCACTCAGAATCTCTTCATGGTGCCAAGCCTCAACTTCTTTGTAGGACCCCTTCTAGGCTGTCAACTGCAAATGAAGCTGCACCTTCACCAATGGCCTTTTTGGTTTCTCATAGTGATAGGCCTCACCTGCTCTTCATGACCCCTTCATGCCTTCAAAACCAATAATTCCTGTGTAATTCTTACATATTATCAAGTCCAACTGCCAGAATAAGAATCCGAAACACAGATTCTTTGTGCTCTTAGAAAATACTTCCCAGAAGATTTCTACTCAGTGATCCTGGTATCCCCTCCTAATCACCTCTAGCAGCACTTTATCTCCAGCTAATTAGCAGATCCATCCCAGTAATGCCTTCTACTCTTGACTCTAAAGCCAGAGCCACATAGCCAAAATTGCTTAATTATGTAGCTTGCTTGGAACTGGTCTATTACATCACCACCAGCTTTCTATTTCCTAACTTCTTCAATGATTAAACTTGGCTGTCCTGGCACTTGCATTGTAGATGGACTTATAACTCAAAGACCTACATGCCACTGTCTCTAGAGTGCTGGGAGTAAAGGCCTGGACCATCAATACCAGACCTAAGCCTTTCTTTAATTTTTTACCAGGTCTTTATGAGTTCTGGATTACAATTCATTCCATATATAGCCAGGATAACCAAGAATAGCTATTACAATTGATGACTTCTCAATTTGACATATAATCATATCTCCTTATACATCCACATGAAAACAATAACCCAGTCATAATAATGTCTAACATGATATAATTGTTCCTGATCATCTACAAACTCTAAACAATAAGCTTAGCTGGGTAGGATCTTGCCCCAAGGTCACCATTCCCTTAGTTCCATTTAATATTTTTAAACACAAGATCTAGCTCTATCAAATATTTCTTGGTACTTTTAAAATATGTGAACAATGCATATTTTACTTTTTTCTTTCTAAGCTTGCTATGCTTGATCAAAACACTCCTTAGAAGCGTAAGCCACAGGAGAAAGTCCAAACTGAGTTGTTTTAGACTTTTCCTTTCAATCCAATTAATTTGAATCTCTTTGCCATAGTTCCATGCAGATTCTTTGGTCAATGGCAAAACCCAACAACATTCTTTACCAAATTATAACAGGATCAATCTCTAGGCAACATGCTAAAATTTTCTCCTCTGAAATATCTTGAGCCAGTTCAAATTACCCTCAGCACAACTGTTTTCTATATGCCTATTAGGATGGTCCATTAAACCCCACTTAGAGCTTCCCACTGATTTCCAAATCCAAAATTCCAAAGCCGCATTCCACAAAACAAATATTTAGTCAGGCCTATACAGCAGCCCCTGGTACCATTTTCTGTTTTAGGGTTTTATTTATGGAAAGAAACACTATGAGCAAGATAACTTTTATAAAAGACAACATTTAGTTGGGGCTGGCTTACAGTTTTAAAGATGCAGTCCTTTACCATTGTGGTGAGAAGCATGGCACGTATGGTGCTCTTGAAGGAGCTGAGTGTTCTACATCTTGATCCAAAGGCAGCCATATGGAGAGTGTGTTCTACAGGCAGACAGGAGGAGCTCATTCCACAGTGGGTGGAGCCTGAACAGAGATCAAAGCCCATCTCAAAGCCCCTCAAACTAACACACTTTGTCTAACAAGGCTACACCTCCTCCAATATGACCATACATCTTAATAATGCACTTTTCATGGGTCAGGCATATTCAAACCACCACACCCATTGGCAGGTGTAAGATATTTCCCTTTGAGTTGGTAGTTGGTGGAGTCCAAGAGACTTCCAAAACTATATGACCTATTGCTGTTTATCTTACTTTCCTACAGGAACTTGAATGTAATAGAGTATTGCTGAAAATAAGATGTATTTTTAAATTTTGTATTGATCTTTGTGAGTTTTACATTATGCACCCCATTTGTGTTTATCTCCCCATTTTTCATATACACCTGTCACCATTGACACTTCCTTCCAATAAAATACACACACACATACACACACACACACACACACACACACACACACAAACACATACATGCACACAGATTTTGGATCCTCATGGGCATTCTTCCTGGCTATCCCTTTATGTTGTTACCCTGTGTATTGGAAGTTCTACAGCTTTAGATCAGCAGAATTGGCCCTTTCACATGTCTCCCGGCTATGATATCATCAATATTTTATCCTTACTGGGACTCCCCTTAGTTATCCTGTTGTACTGTTGCCCTATGTCATGGAAATCCTGCTGCTTTGAATTAGCAGGACTGGCCCTTTCACATGTTGCAACCATTCGCAGATGATTTAGATTTGGGGATATGCCAATTCAGAGTCCTGGATCTGGGTGTGGGGCAAGCAGGGAGAGCATCACCCCTGTATCCACATCATCTTACCCCCAACGAATGGCAGGGCCATCTCTCTCATGGTCTTACCCTCAGGACTGACTCACCTGCACCTTCTCCACCAGGGTCAGCTGAATTGTGCTGCCTAGAAGATGTGGCACCTCTCCTGAGTGCTGCAGGTAGTGAGGTGCAAGAGGGAGGCCTAAGGGCACAGAAATAGGAAAGATAGCCCTACCACACATAACACTTACTATATAAAAATAGTGTTATGCACTCTGCCAACAATCAGAGCTGTGTTTAGTAACCTGCTATGGCCTTACTATGCATTTAATTGAGAGTCAACATGAGTGATTATATGCATCTTTTGATGACTTAGGTAAATCTTCTTCGTAATGCCACTAAAATTGGGACTGCAAAAGACAGGTCGTAATATTTTGACAACTGAATTTGTTCTAACAACATATTTCACTGGTAGACAGAATTCTTTTCATTTCTTTGTTACCACGAAGAGCAACCTTATGCATAAGATCGCCTTAAACTTGCCATGTACGGGGGCTAGATTTTTTCAACTGTTTAGGATTTCAAAATCAATAGACAAATGCATATCTCTTTTGTTTCCTAAATTGCTTTATTTTTGCTTTCTTTCATTCTGCATATATAGAGAAAGAAATATATCCCGCTAATGTTAGGCACTTCTGTTGCTGTGGCAAAATACCATGACCAGAAGCAACTTAAGGTTGAACATTTATTTTGACTTAGGGTTCCAGAGGAAGAGCCCATAAGGGCAGAAGAGGCATGGCAGCAGGCAGCCAGAAGAAGCATCTGAAAGATCAAAGCTCAGCTGCACATAGGAAGCAGAAAAAAAAAGGACACACTGGAAGAGGAGTGAGGCTATAAACACTCCAAGTCAGCTTCAATTGATCTACCACCTCTCATAAGGCTATAGGACTATTACATCCACAAACAGCATCATCAATCAGGTGCTAAGAGTTCAAGTTAACCTGAATTCATGGAAAACATTTTCCATTCAAACCACCAAACACTACAAACACACTAAGAGCAGGTTGTCAGACTTCTGGCCACTGTAGTTGTGGTGAATCCCAGCATTTTCCTTTTGTTGTTGTTTTAACCAGAAGAATTTTACACTGACGTATTTTAGCTGCACAATGAAACATACATTTTTTACTTATAGTGCAATTGCATTAAGGTCCAGATTAATTGGCAACCATTAGTAATTTTTTCTAAAGGATATTTGTTATACTTGTGTATGCAAGATTTGTGTAGGGTCTCATATTAATGTGTGGTTTTAGGCCAGAGGACAACCTTGTGGACTTCATTTGTTCATTTAACCTTAATGAATGTTCCAGAGATTGAAATCCAGTAACAGATTTGCATGCTTTCTTGCTTTCCAATCCTTCCACATAATAGTCTTTTGAAGTTGGTTTTATATACATGAGTACAATGTGTCCAACTACTTATTTAAATCAACAAATTCATTTTTTTCTGAAACTGATACATTTCTTGTTATGTTTAGGCATAGTAAATTTAAAATTTGCTACTACTTTGTATATTATTCTTTAATCTATCATGTTATGCTGCTAATTATTTTTTCAGTGATACCATTGCATTTTATTTCATTAAAATATTATTTTTTTCTAAAATATTTCATAGGCTTTTAATCCAGATTTTTTTTTTACTTTTTATTGCTTCTATTGGCTTTGAAAACATTCAAAAACAGTCTAATATGATGCTAGTAACTGACAACTTCTTATTCATATATTATGCTAGATTTAGGGGTTTTATCTATGCAATATTCTTCTTAATATGCTACTGAATGTAATTATTTTGAATTAACTAATGTGACACATAAGCTTAGTAGATTACTTTGTATATATATGTATATATGTATATATGATGTATATATGATGTATATATGGTGTATATATGATGTATATATGGTGTATATATGATGTATATATGTATGTATATATGTATATATGTATGTATATATGATGTATATATGTATATATATGATGTATATATGTATATATGTGTATATGTGTATTTATGTGTATATATGTATATGCATGTGTATATATGTATATGTATGTGTGTATATATATACATATACATACATACATATACATATACATATACATATATATGATGTATATATGTATATATATGATGTATATATGTATATATGTGTATATATGTGTATATATGTATATGTATGTGTATATATGTGTGTATATATACATACACATACATACATATACATACATACATATATATATGATGTATATATGTATATATATGATGTTTATATGTATATATGTGTATATGTGTATATATGTGTATATACATATATGTATATGTATGTGTATATATGTGTGTATATATACATATACATACATACATATACATACATACATATATATGATATATATGTATATATATGATGTATATATGTATACATATGATGTATATATGTATATATGTGTATATGTGTATATATGTGTATATACGTATATGTATGTGTATATATGTGTGTATATATACATATATGTATATATACACATACATATATGTGTATATATATGTATATATGTATATATATACATATACATATGTATAGTATGTGCATATATGTATATATGATGTATAAATGTATATATATGATGTATATATGTATATATGTATGCATATATGTATGTATGCATATATGTATGTATGTATATATATGATGTATGTATATATGTATATATGTATATGTGTATATGTGTATATGTGTATATGTGTATATATATGTGTATATGTGTATATGTGTATATGTGTATATGTGTATATTTATTTTGATGGTAGAAATTTGGATGACCATGAATTGTTTTAATTTAATTTCTTCTTTGTGGTGCTAGGAACATAACTGAATTTCATTTTTGTTTTTTGTTTTGTTTGTCTTGGTTTGTTTTTGTTTTCCACAATAGGGAAGCCTTTTAACACAGAGTACACCTCTAGGTAACCTTAACAAGTTATTAAATGAAATTATCCTATAGCTCTTTTTGTGTAATGTTCAAGATATCTTGCTATAAATACTGTTTGCCTTTTCACATTGCTCCTAATTATTACCTTGCCAGAATTCTCTGTAGCCTACTGTAAGTACATACAATTAAAGTGGATAGTTATGAGCAACATCTACTGATTATAATAAGTAATTCTGTACTGTTAAATAATATGAGCACTGTGATTAAACTTAAATTACTTGTGAGTTTTTGCATTCTCTTTTGACAGTCTGCAAACACAAAGAAAAGGGAAGAAAGGATGAAAAAGTACACAATCTATTGTCTGTAAGACCTGACAGCATGATTCTTGAAACATAGAGCGAGTCTGACTTTGTCCAATGATGATGCTGTTAGCACTTATTGTCCCTCCTTACTTTTGATCTCGTAGTTGAGATTTATGCTTCTTAATTTTCCATCTAAAAACCACACACAAAACCTCACATCTCATTTTCCATTGGTAACCTTCAAGTTAATGTGGATCATACTTTCTGGCAGAGTCCTGCTGTTTCAGTATCTTATAAATGCAGATCTTCCATGGGCATGGGCATTCTCAAGCTTGCTCTTAGTTGAAACTGCAAAGCAAAACAACAAAGATAGCCTATTTCAGGTTATCACTGAAAATTGTTAGTCACTTGAAACTTTCATGATTGACAGCTAACCAAAGGCATGACACTCTTTAAAAGCATCTCTATTTCAGAGGAGGACTTTTATAAGATCCTCAAATACATTTTCTTGTAAGGCGAAACTCCTATTGCATTTTAAGAATAAGAAGAAAATACATAATTGATAAACACGTAAGCTCACACATTCGTAAATAAAAATTTATCATGCCGAAGGGTAGATTCATTTTGAAGTTGATATAATCCTCTCCTGCAAGCCATAGCAAAGGTATCTGTCTGGAGCCAGGTCCATTCCCAACTGCATTAATTAACCAGGGAGAAAGAGTCTCAGATGAAACTTTTATGTCAGTAAGGTATCAGAGATTCATCACAGTTTGCAGCTTGACTTCATGTTGACAGATGGCAAGCCTGTGATACTATGTGCCATTAATTTATAAGCATTAAAGTAACGTCAGTCTATGGTGGCAGTAGTCTCACATTTAAAGTTACACATCAGAATCATTGTCATTTGTGAGACTTATTTTCGAAAGACTATCTTTACTCTTCTTTTTATTTGTACCATTTAGAATACCTGATTTGTTACTCAAGGTTCTATATTTCAAGGTAAATTTTCACCTTCCTCAGAGCATTTAGGGTTTAAACTTCAGATTTTTAGCTTTACACTTTTCAGCATAAGTAGTGAGAAAACGTTATATTTGAAATCAAATTAAATTAAATGCTCCCATGTTAAAATCTAAAGAAAGTTCCGTGGTTAACAGCCATCCCACAGTTATTGCTTATGTTTAGTTTCATAGGATTTTGTAGGGAATTGCTGTAAACATCTTAGCTAAAACACTTTCCATGACTTGTGAAACACAAAATTTTATCCTTTTGTTTTACTTCCTCTGTTGATCTCAATAAAATGACTCTTGAGTGTGCCATGGCAGTCACATGTGTTGATTTCTTCTGTGTTCTCTATTATGTTCATTTAGTGTGTGATTTCAGTGATGAAGCTATGCCTCATTTTTTGCTTTCCTCCCTCTCCGATGCTCTTCTCCAGCTGCTCCTTGTTGAGGGTGTTGTTCTCTTTGCAACAGGAAGGAATATCCACCCACTTCAGTTTGAAGTGTTTTATTAATGTCAACCAAGGATGCAAAAGAGAAAGCTTCAGTACTGTTGGGAGATACAGAATTCTCAATATCATCTCTCTCCTCACTCCTCACTCCTCTTCCTCCTCCTCCTCCTCTTCCTCCTCCTTCTTCTTCCTCTTTTTGTTTTCTTTTTCTTCCTCTCTGTCTCTCTGTTTCTCTATTGCTCTTTCTCTTCTCTCTGGGAAGTGGATATATTGAATATTTAGCTATTATGAACCATACATATTTAAACAAAACTTCTCACTAAATATTCAAAATAAACTTTCAGATGGTGTGTACTATTTTAGCAGCTGGCCATGTGGAAATAATAATAATCATGAGATGTTAATATACTACTAACTGCTAGACAAACAGTTCACAATGTGGATGCAATTCAATTCTGCCAGTCCTCATAACTCACACTTTTTTCATCACCTTGTGATGATTGGCACCTTGTCTCTTCACTGGTGGTGTTCACCTATACCTACCTATGAGCCCAGCTAGGCACAGTGGCTAAAAATTTTGGGTAATGCCCCTTCTAAGCCATACCAGGCAGCTATAATATAACTCATTTCTTAGATGTGGATGATTAGAGCTACCATCACAAAATTTTGGTTCTATAAGGGATGTGCCAAGGAAAAAAGGCTAGATTAGAATTTTCCTCCAGGGTGGCAGATTTAACACCCAGCAGTGACCCCACACTCTCCTTGGCAATGAAGACCTAGTTTTCCAATCAACAAGTTTTTATTTTAAAGCCTTCAGTTCTTTAACTTGTTTTTAATTCAATTTTCATAACTTTTGAAAGCTATGCATAATCTATTCTCATAACTCCTGTTCTGCTCAAGTTATGGTAGGTCAGTTTCTGAAATTTACAACTGAAAGAATGAATTAGTGAAGGTGATAAATTAGATTTATAATACTTTGTGTCAATATTAGATCAAAGAGGTATAATAAATATCAGTGACTTTATTACCTCAATCCCTAATGATTGTTATATGAAATATATTAAAGAACAATATCACAAAGTATCATAATAGCATCCCATTATTCCCATTGTGCTGATAAACAAAGCTTTTGTGTTTTTGTTTGTTTGTTTGTTTGTTTGTTTTTGTTTTGTTTTTTATTTTCTAACTTAGACTATGAAGTATTGGAGTTAAACACAAAGTTAAAGTGTTTGTAATAATTCCTGTGCTTGAGAGTTCTAGTAGAATTTATGTTTTAAGGCTATATAGTAATACATTTGGCATTGAACTGATGAGTTATAAGAGAAAATATATTCTTTTTATCTTCAATCTTTTCTCAAAATAGAAAATAAAAGAAATGAATTGATGAAAAGTAGCATTAAAATAACCTACTAAACTGTTGGGATTTTAAAAATGATAAACCATAGTAATTTCTATAATAGTGATGTGGTGGTACCTGTGTCCTCTACACATGTTGTCAGACTGTCTTCTAAGGATGCCCAGATACCATGGTAGTAAATATTTTCTTGTTTTATTATAATTGTTTGGAATTTTTCCCTTTTCCTTTCTCCCTCCAAACTATCTCATGCCATTCTCTTTGCTCTCTTTAATATTTTTAATATTCATGACCCGTTTCCCCTTAATGTAAACTACCCAGGTGCATCTAAACATAGGTATATCTAAACATAAAAAAGGTACATCTTAACAGATGCTTCTAAACATTAAAAAACCTTTTTGTACAAGTGAAAGAATTAATTCTAAAATGACATTTATAGGTGCAACAAATATTTTCTGATTTGAAAGAACTATGTTTACATCAAACAAACAAAAACTTACAAAAAGTTATAGATAATCAGTTTACTTATTAAGGACTACTAGTTAATATTTTGTCTTTCTTAAAACAACACACAAATCTTAACAAATGAAGTAAACAGGGCGTTACCTATATTAGAATATTCCGTTTGCCTTCTTTGAAATAAGAAACTAAACTGTGTACATCTTCCAGTGCACTGTGAGTGTTTGTTTTCTAGGTCTTGTCATGGGCTACTGACTTATTTGATGTTACAGACTAGGTTAGTGTACTCAGTATTAATACTATAATAAGCACACCTTTTATCTAACACCCTACAAAATTGTCATAATAACCCTTTCTGTCATAATTTGAATAATCTCATCTAAGCAGTAAGATCAAGATTATAAAATTCATGGATAGGAAAGATATTTGTTCCCTACACAGTTTACATAATGACTTATTCATATTCTATATTTAAATCCCAAGAAAAATTCAAATGAAGAAGAATAACAGGTTGCCTTAGTTGAACCACTAGAAAATTATTTATACATTGAAGACATTATTAAAAATATTTCTAGTAATAACCACTATTTTGTGTAGTTTAACTCACTTTAACAAATAAGACAGAACATATCTTGAGAAAGCTAATTATATTACTTCTTCAAAACTTGATCTTTAATCTGATGTAGGCATATATATAATATACATTAGAGCCATGAATTCAATTTTTTAATTTTAAAGGACTACTAAAGGCAAATGAATAAATAAATTGTCTGCTCCCTTCCTGCAATAACAGGGTCTAAAGTCACTTGGAGTTCTAAAAGCAAGCAAGCTCACATGTTTGAGTTCTTCTGCTCATGAATTTTCTGTTCTTTTCTGATACTTGCTTTTCTTACAATTTATATGTACATGGTTATCCTTGCAAATACAAGTAATTGATATTATAATTTTGATTCAACATATTTAATCCTAAAAATGCATTAAAAAGCTAATAGCATAATCATCCACTGAAAAAAGCATTGGCTTGTTTCTGTTTTATTTGCAGGTTTTGGAGCATTTATGCTATAGATAACAGATTTCATACAAATCTAAAATATTCTGTTGTTTTGTCTTGGGCATTTATCTTTTCAAAAGGTGGTTTACTCAGGCAGCTGACAAGTGTTTATCATTCTTTCAAACATCAACAACTATAAAAGTTGCTGTACTAATATTCAAAGATGTAAAAGAAATATCAGATGATTCATGATCATTGGATGTGACATATATACAATTTAAAAGAGACAGACATTAAGTATATGAAAAACAAACCACTAGCTTGGGCATCATATGTAAAGGATATGCTAACTAAATGGATTCTTGATGATATAAATATTAGGTGAAAAGGAGGAAAATGTAATGACTCTTTCTCACATCTCAAGTTATAAACTATTTCTCCATATGTGAAAAAAGTACTACTAGATACTTATTTTACAAGTAATTTATCATCAATGACAACAAAAACAACAGGATAAAAGAAAGAAATATAAGAGATACCTCTTAAAACAAAACAAACAGCCCTTGTCTTTTGTGTGAACTTAAAAATCATGATGGCGTGTGATCTAAGCACTCTAGAAGACATCTAGTTTAGAACACACTGCAATATTTCAGGAATACATATATCATTACCTTGTGAGCTAGATTCATATTAAGTTGCTGAATATTGTGTTGCTATCAATAAAAATCAAGTCATACTGATATGCTTTATGTAGAGACTCAAAATTTTAAAGACAAAATCATGTATCAGATGGAACAACAACAGAGGAACAGTATTACCAGTAAAAATTGATCTTGTTTCCAATTTGATACTATGTATAATAAGAAAAAAAATTGTATTGCATAACATTTAATTTAGAGATATACTAAAGTCCATGGAGGATCAAAATTGACTAAATTTTTTTAGTTTAGTCACATTTAATATATACTACTTTAGAAAAGCTTAATATTGCCAAACCATATTATTTCCAAAACGTAATTGATTATTGAAACAATAAAAATCACTAGTCTCTTCTCAATATTTTTGAATTCTGATAATACATTTGTAGAAGCTGAGTCTGGTATCTTCTGAACCTGAGACTCCCTAAGAAATTCCTGATAACCATTAACTCCTCAGTTTGTGTACAGGAAATTGAGTGAGTTTCATGCTTTCACATGAGTAAAGGATGCCTTTCATTATGAGATGTCTATCATTCTAAATGCTGAAACACAGCTACTTCAAAAGGCTATTGAGAATTAAATATAAAAAGGTCAAAAGTAAGATATATGTAACGATAACCACTACCTATTTTTAGTTTTAAAATTAATACATATCATTTTCTGTATTATTATAAAGTTTAGCGCGCATACACACACACACACACACACACACACACACACGAACCTCTATACTTAAAAGTTTCCCCATGAATTGGACATATTCCCAGACTTTCTAAAGAATCAGTCTTAATTAAAAAGTATTTTTTCTGCCAGGGAACAATTATTTCAACTTGAATGTATGAAAGGTGGGACTTGGTTTATAACTTAATACATAATAATATTTAAAGAATACTAAAGCACATGTAAAAGGAAAAATTATGCATATTTTTATAACAATTTCCTATGAATTAACATAAGTCCTTCTGGAGGGAAGCACAAAACACATGAGATTTAGAAATTAAACATCTCACAAGTTTCAGGGGTTCAAAGAAACACAAGACATTCCCCTTCAATATTACAGAAACAATAACAAATTACTTGGAAGAAAAGACATTTAAACTTTCCAGTGGTTTCTGGTACCCTCTCCTCAATGTAGTAAACATTTCTATAAGAAATCTTCAGTGTTGGAGTATTCATACATCATCACCCATGCTGGGGTGGAAATTTCAGCGATGCAGCTGTCTTTCACTCATTCTGTAAGTAGGCCCTGAACTATATTCTTGTGTGTAGCTCCAATAATATCATCAGTTCACCAGCCTGAACTTTGGGATAATCATTAGTTTGTTCTTTCCTTGACTCTCTGGTTCAGATAGACAAGTGTTCACATTATAAAAAGTTACACAACAATATTTTACATAACAGTTTTGAACTCATTAAATTAATCAGAAGGTTAAAAAAATCAAAACAAATAAAAAAACAAGACTGAAGTTTGATATCAATCAATGGAATGGAATAGAGCCAGAAATTAGATCCACACAGAAGCATTGATGTGAAGTTTGACACATGCACAAAGGCAACTGCCTAAGTTAAGGTTAGATAGTAGTTTGAAAGAATAGAGGTACAATTAGATACCCTCCCAAAATTGATGGCAAGACACTATTGTTGAAAAAAATACACTTGTATTAAAAGACATAGAGTTATCAAACTGGAAGCTTTATTATGATTAAATAGTTCTCATGCTGCTGGAAGGTACTAGACATACTACCAAAGCGTCAAAAGAATAACTCATCCTATCCTTCTGTGAGCCCTCCAATTTATAGTAATAACCAGTTTGAATGGACAGGCCAGCTAGTGCAATAGTGGCATGAACATGATGGAAGTGACCAACTACTTCAGAATTGTATTGAAGGTCTACTCTACAAGATGAAACCCATATATTTCACCATGATTAAAACTGAGAACACATGGGTAATCTCTAGGGGAGAACCTACTACAATTATCTTGTTAAACAGACATACGTTTTAAATGACTCCAATGACTTTTCATTACTCCCACTTAGTGTATCATTCAGCCTTCATCAGGGACCATCTTTCTTAGTAGTTGGCAAAGGAAACATGTACCCACAACTGATTAATGTGCACAAAACAAAACTGGTAATGAAACAGGATATTCTATAGCAGGTCTCCTAAACTCAAATTTCAAATGCAAGGATAACAGATTCTTAAAGCCATACTGGGCAGATGACTAAAAACAAACAAACAAACAAACAAAAACAAAACAAAAAAACAGTGTTTTGTGGGTATAGTAGAGCAGTTAATTATGCAAATTCAAGCATTTAAGCAGCATGTATAAAGCTCACCCAGGTTTGGGATAGATAATTTCAGCATGGAGAGGGAACGTGGGGATAAAGTGCTTAAAGCCATAGTGGGCAGATGACTAAAAAATCCAGTGTTTTGTGGGTATAGTAGAGCAGTTAAGTGCTACCCGTAGTTAATTGAGCTATTCAAATGGATACGTTCTAGTAAAAAAAAAAATGTCATTTTCCATTGAATGTTCAGCCCCTGGTGTGTAGATCACCCTCCAGTGAAGGTTAAACATTCAGAAATATATGAACAACATAAAATATATATGATAGGGAAAAAGGAAACAGTAGGGTGAATAAAGAAGAGAAGAAAACAATGAATGGCTATCATGCCCTATTTATTAGAATGGTTCAATTTCAGACACTAGACAACTGTGATTTTCACTCAAGATAAGGAACCACAGCAGCTTTTATACATATCAATTGTGAATGCAAATTATGACAGCTAACTGAAAAGGCACCTAAGGAATTTCTTACGATACTTCCTACACTGCTTGATAACATAACTCACAAAAATTTTGTTTCTAGGTTTACCAAAAAAAATAAAAAATAAGAAGGTGGTTGATCTTATGTCAAACACTTGCAGAGAAATGTTTAAAATGCTCACTTGATTGTGTTTGATCAAGTTCAAAATGAATCAAAAATTTCTGAATGGAAATGGGTGAAGCAACTGTGAACACTTCTGCTTATACTGTTACTGTAAATCTGGAGATATGTGTATTATAAACATGGAAGATACGAAGTTGAAATTGATACCACCAAATAAAAAATGCAATCTAAAAGACTACATAATATATAACTCCAACTTTATGGCATTTTGGAAAAGTCAAAACTGTAGAAATAAGGACAACCTTAGCGTTTGCCAGATGCTTGCTTGGTCAGAAGGAAAGGATGGACAGGTGTTACATGGGGTATTTGAAGGACATGGAGGCTATTATTCATGTGTCTGTTAACAGTGGATACACATCCATGGGATTCATCATAACTAATGGACTGTCTAGCAGAGAGAATGATAATGAAACTTTATGTGCACTTAGTTAAAATCTGTGTCAGAACTGATTCATCAATTTCAAAAAATTCATTATGTTAATGCAGATATTTGGGGGGGTTGGATATTTTTGTTGAGTGAGGTTGAATATAAAATCTTTTAGTGCTCTCTGATCAACTTTTTATAAATTTAAACCTACCCTAGAAAAGTATGTTATGTAGTTAAAATTTTTAAATGTAAAAAAATTATAACAATGTGTTTCCCCATCCAAGTTGAAATACAACAGAAATTTACTGTAACATATAACCTAGGGTTATTTGTTTTATGTTTCATCCTATATAAATGTTATTGTAGTTGGATAGTGTAGGTAATAGTCCTCAAAACCACAAATTGAATATTTATGTATTTGTTCTTTTGTTTGTTTTTATTTATTTTTTAACTTTTTACACTCCAGATTTTATTTCCCATCTCCCTCCACTTCACCCTCCAATATTTTCACATCTCATACCTAAAACCCAACCCCCTGTCTCCACAAGACTTTCCCACCCCCATGCCCACCTTACCTGACCTCTAAACTCCCTGAGGCCTCCAGTCTCTTGAGGATTATGTACATCATCTCTGATTGAACACAGGCTTGGCAGTCCTGTTCTGCATATGTGTTGGGGGCCTCATATCAGCTGGTATATGCTACTTTTTTGGTTGGCCAGTGTTTGAGGGATCTCAAGGGTCCAGATTAATTGAGACTGCTGGTCCTCCTACAGGGTCACCCTTCTCCTCAGGGTCATTCTTCTTTTAGCCTTTCCCTAATTCAACCAAAAGGGTCAGAATTCAACCATTCTATCCATTGGTTGGGTACAAATATCTGCATCTGACTCTTTCAGGTGCTTGTTGGGTCTTTTGGAGGGCAGTCATGATAGTTCCCTTTTTTTGTGAGCGCTCCATAGCCTCAGTAATAGTGCCAGGTTTGGGGATCTCCTGTGAGCTGGATCCCACTTTGGTCCTGTTGCCAAATCATCTTTTTCTCAGTCTCCTCTCCACCTCCATCCTTGTAGTTCTTTCAAACAGGGACAATTATGGGTCAGAGATTTGAGTGTGGGATGGCAACTCTCTCCCTCATTTGATGCCCTGTCTTCCTACAGGAGATGGGCTCTCTAAGTTCCCTCTCCCTATTTTCAGGCAATCTAGGTTCCTCCCTTTGAGTCCTGAGAATCTCCCACCTCTCAGGTCTCTGTTGCAGTCTAGAGAGTCCACCCAACTTCCTACTTCCTTAGGTTGCCTGTTTCCATTCTTTCTGCTGGCCCTCAAGGCTTCAGTCTTTTTCCCTCACCCAATACCAGATCAGGTTCCCCTCTCTCCCCATTCCTGCCTACTTTCCCTTTAAGTTCCCTCCCTCCCTACTTGTGATTGTTTTTTTTCTCCCTCCGCAGTGGGACTGAGGTATCCTCACTTGGGCACTTCAGCTTGTTGACCTTTTTGAGTCTTATGGACTTTAGCTTGGTTATTCTGTACTTTTTTTTTTGAGGAGGTGGCTAATATACACTTATTAGTGAGTACATACCATGCATATGCTTTTGGGTCTAAGTTACCTCTCTTAGGATGATATTTTCTAGTTCCATTCATTTGCCTGCAAAACTCAGGTTGACCTTGTTCTTAATAGTTGTGTAGTATTCATTTGTGTAAACAAACTACATTTTCTGTATCCATTCATATGTCTTGGGACATCTGGGTTGTTTCCAGCTTCTGGCTATCACAAATAAGGCTGCTATGAACATAGTGGAACATGTGCCCCTGTGGCATGGTGGTGCATCCTTTTGGGTATATTCCCAAGAGTGGTATTTCTGTGTCTTCAGGTAGAGCTATTTCCAAATTTCTGAGGAACCTCCAGATTGATTTCCAGAGTGGTTGTACCAGTTTGCACTCCCACCAGCAATGGAGGAGTATTTCTCTTTCTCCACATCTTGCCAACATGTGTTGTCACCTGAGGTTTTGATCTTAACCATTCTGACTGGTGTAAGGTAGAATCTCAGGGTCGTTTTGATTTGCATTTTTCAGATCTCTAAGAACTTTGAATATTTCTTTAGGTGCTTCTCAGCCATTCCAGATTCTTCTGTTGTTAATTCTCGGTTTACTTCTATACCCATTTTTTTTTTGATTGGGTTATTTGGTATTTTGGTGGTTAGCTTCTGGAGTTCTTTAAATATTTTGGATACTAGCCTTCTGTTGCATATATTTTTATATAAAGTGATCAACACATTAGTAGAATAAAAATCATTTTTAACCAAGAAAAAGAGCTAGTTTACTCAATTGTGATGTTCTATTAATTCACTGGTGCAAATTCAAATGTCTTGAAATAGTTCTCACTTCATAGACTGATTTATGGTTATATATTTCCATGATGGGCAAAAAGGAGAGAATACCAACTAAAGTCTTTTTGTAAGTCAGAACCATTTATATAGAAAGATGCAATTTTGTCTTACTATGTGGATCAGGACAATTGGACCTTCTCTATATCAACAGAGTAAGAAAACATATTTTAGTTAGTATCAGTGCAACTTATAATATAAGCAGAGCTGGAATAAGGCACATTTCAACTGCTCAAGGCGTTCCAATTACTGTCTATTAAAACCTATTAGCTTAGTTCTTTTTTACCAGTCAGTAGCTATTGTATTGTGAGTATATAGTAAAAGGACAACCAAATTGAAGATTTGAGATCTTTGGAGCCCTGAGTTTAATAAGAGAAAAAATATGACATTCTATATGAAAAAGTATGTGAAAGATAATTCTAAAGCTAACAATATTTTGTACAATATTAAATTGCATTCAGTCATCAGCCAACAAGTAAACACACCATATGTATACACACACACACACACACACACACACACACACAGAAAGAGAGAGAGAGAGAGAGAGAGAGAGAGAGAGAGAGAGAGAGAGAGAGAGTTTAGCAGGAAAGATTAGTCAGTAAGTACAGAGAGCTGACAAGGATGTATTAAGTGTTGTCCTAGTAACTATAAAATATTTATATTCATGGCTAAATTTTCAAAACCTTCTAGTGTCATTTATCCCCCCTGCTTTCCATTACCTACTGTGTTTTTCTCTATCTCACTCATCATTTATCCCTCCATACCAACTGAGTCCACTTTTTTTGTTTTTACTCTTCCTAGAAAAACTACCCTTGATCAAAATGGAGAGAACAATTGACTTTGGGTTGTCTGTCACAATTAATGTATTAACGACAAACTCCAGAGGAGGCTGTGAAACCTCAGGGTGTGATTGAAGTTGAGAGAAGTCGAGAGTGGATATGATCTAAATACACTATGAAATTTTCTAAGAAATAAAAATATTACATTACATTCTTTTTATAAGAGTGACCCGAGGATATTTGTGTTATCGATTTGTTTCTTAATAAAGATTCTGGGTTGGGAAGTGACTGCTGTTCCACATGTATTTATGATAACCTCTTTATGCCAGCCAATATTCAATATTCTAACTTTCAGTGTGTTCCATGTGTCTGTAACCCAGATTTCTATCTGATGCTGAATTTTGCTGAAGTTCTCTAAAATGTATGATGTGAATATCTCTTTGTTTTGGGTGACAGCAATATCCTCTAAGAGACTGAGCGCATGAGAGCAGCAAGCTCCCTTGTCATTCCCTGTTTCTTAGAAAATGATACTCTTGCTTGAAGCCCTTTTCCATTTTTCTTACTCTGATCTTCTTTAGTTCAATTTCTGAATTTAGAGTATATTTGCTACAGCTATTACTTATCTTGCTTAACCCAGTTTTAGTTATTTTTTCTTGGTCATGAATTTGTCCTTTAGGAAAGCTTTGATATTTTCAAATACTGCAAACTTAGGGAACTTCACTAAATGATTTAAAATGTTTGGATTGTTTTTAAATGTCTTCAACCCAGCCTTTATATATCATATGTATTCACTCTGGGTCTAATTTCTGTCTTATTTAATATTACCTAGAGACATTTTCTATCTGAATATTGTCAGAAATGAATAGGATTCTGATTAGAATATGCTGTCAAAGGATGACATTGGTTTAAGACAAAGCCTAAGTAAAGTTGTAACTTATCTCTTCCAGAAGAACATAGTCATGTGTTTACTATGATTTTTTTTAGAAATGATATGATTTAGAAACAATATGGGGACATGAATGGGTTATTATTTTATAATTGTCATTCAAAAAGGCCTGTAACAAATCACATGATTTAGAGGAATAGAATTGACTAAGAAAGAACAAGTTCAGACAAGAGTCATAGTAGAATTTTACCAGGTTTATAAAAAAATGACAACAATTGTTTCTCAAATTATTTATTTAAAAATGCAGTTAATAGGAGCATTTCCAACTTCATTCTACAAAGCCATTATTTCTCTCATACTAAGGCCAGGTAAAGATACTACAAAAACAAAAGTGCAAGCCAATATCCCTGATAGAAATAGATGCAAAAATGTTCTATTAAATGTTGCCAGTTGAGCCCAGTTGTATGTCAGAAAGATTATCTCGTTTGATAAAACTTCGTATTTGTACCTGCTCTGACATTTTAAAAAGATTTAATCTCACAGCAAACTTTCTTTTTCCCTGGCTTTTCAAACACTCCTGCTGGCTTTCCCACTGTAATTACCTGAGGCACAGCTATAGAAATTGTGCTGTATATGTATCAGCATGAGTTGACACCAAAAGATGTGCCATCAAATCATAGACATACATGCAACATTGAACATGAACAGATTGAGCCATTATCTGTACATGTGTGTGTGCAAAAATAATTAAAAGTAAAGGTCATGAATTTAAAAGTGATTAAGGAGTGGTATATGGGAAGTTTTGATGAGAAGAAAGGGAAGGGGCAAATGATACAACTAGGTGCTAGGTTCAAAACTTAAAAAAAAATTAAAAGATCATCTACTACAATTAGGTTGGCTTTACTACAGAGATAGAAGGGTGGTTTAACATATACAATTCAATAAATGTAATAAATCATATAAATGATCTTAAGGACAAAAATAACACACATCTCAATAGATTCAGAAAAAATATATGACAAACCTAACACTCCTTCATGACAAAAGTCATAAAGAGTGAAGGACTGGAAGGATCATGCCTCAAAATAGTACAAGTTTTATAGGAGAAACCAACATCATCTATAATAGAGAAAAACACAAAGCAATCACATTAACATTAGGAAAAAGTTAGGGCTGTCAATTGTTCTAACTACTTTGCAGTGTAGTGTTTGAAGCTTTTAATAGCCCAGAAACTGAAAGATATTAAAGAAATAGAAATAGTAGTGATTGTTGAAACTCTAGTTAAAGCAATAAAACAAGAGAATGAAATTATAGGAATAAAAGTAAATAAGAAGATAGATTGTTCCTATTTTCATATGATTAGTGTTACAATTAAGACAACTTAAACATTCCACCAGAAAATCTCTGAACAAAAATACTTTCATCAAAGTATTAGGATACAAAATTACTTAAAACAACCAGTAGCATTTTTACATACTAACGATGAACATGTGGAGGCAGAGATCATATAAAATATCCTCAAAGAAACATATCTAGGAATGAAGCTTAAATATAGTCCTATTTGTAATTAGTCAATTATGGGAGACCATTAATTTTTAAATACCAAATACCTAAATATTAATATTAATGTTGTTTGGTTACATTGATATGCTTGTATTTTTCCAGAAAATTTACAGTAATATTAAAATTAAGCTTTACATTGCATCATTTGTATTATCCAAAATAATCGCAAGTTTTAAAATAAGTCTTACAGTTTCAAGTCAGAAATATTATCTCTCAGACTTCTGTCATTTGTCTTAAAATTTGTTTTATGTTATTCAAATTAGACAAAATTTTGCAATTGTACACAAAGTCTGGGTGTTTCATTTTCAATGTTACCTTTAGTTACCTTGTTTTTATTTCCTGATACTGTTTTCTTGAAGATTTTAACTTTGGTCAAATAAACTAATTGAAGAAACAATATTAACAGGGTCTATTAATGTTTTGTATAATATTTGGTAGTAACTTTTACTTTGTGCAGGTCACAGATTAAGTTCTCAACAGAGCCACTATAGAGCAGCTGCAATCATTATCCAAATCATTTACAAAGATTATAAGAAAACTCCTCAGATATGCTTCTTGACCTCTGGTTTTTCTTCTCTTAAGTAAAATGTCACAAAATGCATTGAAATCAAATAACTATTTATAAGAAGTCATTACAGTGATTTCTAATCATAATGATGTTCAGATGAATTGTGAACTGATTATGCTTATTTTAACATTATTATTTAGGATAACTGAGAATCATTGGCATTCTTAAAAAAAACCTAAAGGATCAAAAATATACTTGCACCCTTGGTTGTTACAAATTCAAATATCCTGAAAGAAGCTATGAATATAAAAATTACTATAATTGGATATTAATCTATGAACTTTATATGGGCTTTCTTCTCAACATAGTTTTTAACTTTAGACTAATAAAACTATCTTAATGGAATACATGTACTACATAAAGAATACATGTACTTCAGTAAGAGAAACCAAATTTTCAGAGGTTAAGTATTAATATTACTTCATTGAGTTTTGTTTTGAATCACAGAATTATATTCTCACCCCTATGCAGTAATGTACTTTTCTCATCACTAAGTTGAGGAACATTAAAAAGGTCATTAGAGTTGACTATACAGTAATATTAGAAATAATCATAGTGTTTATTGATAAGTAATAGCATCTCCAGATTATTCTTTGGATTAAAAGACATTGGAAAGTTCCCCCAAAATAAGCATTCTTAATCTTGCTAATCAATATAAGTGATATAACCAGAGTTTATCTCTATACACTGGAAATCTTGAAAATTATAATTCATTATAAAATACATATTGACAAACCTTTTTAATAAAATTCTGTGCTCTATCCTTTATTACATTAATTGTTCCTTTTTTGCATGTATATCTACTGTGTTTCTTCTTTTATGGAAGTAATGCATACTGAGGGATTTTATAGAAAAGCTATGTATTTTCTTTCTGCAATATAAAATTCCAAGTCCAAAAAGCCTGTGAGCTTGACTGTTTTTTGAAGACTGTGCCTTGCTCCTAAGAAGATACTTGGAAATTGTATCATGTAAAGGGAGAGAACAATTTCTGTTAGGTGTGTCACATGGTTGAACACTGGAATTCTTGGAATGTTGAAGGAGAACTATTTTTTACAATGGTCTTCAAAAAGAAGACCTGATCATGACTTAATAATTCTTCAAAGGGAGGGCAATTAAGTAACTAGTGGATTCTGAGCCACTTTGGGTATAGAGAGCTATTGTTGAATAATTGAGCCTACATTCTGTCAGCCATTTGTTATTTTCCCTTTTTATTGGATATTTTATTTATTTACATTTCACATGCCTTCCACTTACCCCATTTGCTCTCTCTAAAACCCCCTTATCTCATCTCTCCTCCTCCTTTTTGCTTTTATAACACTTTAATTAAATGCAAATATTAAGGTCAGTTCTAGGTTGAGGAACTAGCAATACAGTAGATGAAACTAGTCAAGGAACAAGCAAGACAATAAACCCAATTATGTGAACTCTCCTGTGATCACTGTTTTTAAGGGCTTATCAGGATGACCAAAATATCTGAGCCAACTTCCCTGTCCAAGCCCAAAGTCATTTTCATGTCTGAAACCTGCTTCCTTGTTTTAGCCTAATATTTAGATTCCAGTGTGAAATTACTTTTTTGTTCTAGCCTAATATCAGATTCCTGCCTAAATCCCACTTCCTCGTCCTTGGCCAATGTCATATTCTAGCCAAGCAGCTCATTTCCTTGTCCTAGACCCATGTCAGATTCTTGCCAAGCAGCCCCAAAAGCTCTCTGTATATCCACCTTTTTTTATTTCATAACAAGGACTGAGCATGTCTTAGGTTATTCTGACAAGAATGCCTTTCTTACCCATCATGGAATATGCATTATCAACAGCAATTTATATAACAAATAACCTTTTAATATATATTCATTCTATCTTTATTCTGTTTTTCTAAACAATGCTGAAAAGTAAGCATATCCCTCTTCTTTAAGTAGTTATTGTCAGATATTTGGACACAATTATGAGACAGGTATGAATACTCAAGTCATAAGACCAAATGGTTATATAACAAATACCAATCCAGTAGAGCTTCTAAATGTTTACATTTAAGAATCTTTCAGTTTTAAATGTTACTTTTTTTACTCTATTTCAATCAAGAAATGAACATTCAATGTTTTTATTCACATGTGCTTAATGTTTTGAATATTGGACCGTGCTTTCTAAAGCACTCATTTGTATCTGTTTGCTTATAAATACATGTGCTTGCATTTTCAAAATATTCAAGTTTATACCTTACTTTCCACAATTTGCTTCAAGAAAATTTTAATAGTGCACAGTCCAGGAGTCTACATGTATTCACGATATGAGACAAATGTCATAGATGTCTTCAAATCTTCTCAGTTTTCTGCTTTCCTTCACTCTTGTCTTCTTTTATTTATTAAAATGAAAGACTTCTTCCATATTTAATTTATTTTTTAAAAATACTATTTTTCTTCTCTCATACAATACATACTGATCAAATTTTCCTCTCCCTCTTCTCTTTGGTATATCATATTTATTTTCACATTTTGCTTTACTTTCATGTTAAGTGTACTAACAGTAACAGAGAACATGTATTACATCTGGGCAGGTGCTAACATGAAAAAATATAATGGATATACACAATTTTAAGTGTTTAAGTTTAAGCTAGTGTCATTGTTAACAATCTCTCTATAATGTTTGAAAATGTTTTTGGAAAGCCTGAGATTACAAAATCAGGTATGGTCATGCCATAGCTTTTCTTTATAATTGAGAAAAACAATCAATTTAACATTATATGTTTATGAAACTGATCCACTAGATGTAGTCAAAGAAACACACAATGAGACGTCTCATTTGTTTTTGTCAGTTATTCGCTTAAAAGTCATGAAATTAATACCAGATGATATCAGTATTACATTTCAGAAGATGACATTTCCTATTGTAGCAAAATGTAAATGAGTTTCTTACATTAAGTTTCTATGTAAAAGATATTTTTTGGAGTGTGCTTGAAAATACAAATTTATTTGTTTTCATGCCTAAGTGTTTTAATTTGGGTTAAATAACTAGGTCAAATACTACTGGAAATGTTTCATGATAAAGAATAAGGCTTTGTAAAATATTAAGTCAAATCATTGGAAACAGTAAATGTCATCATTAAACTATAAAATCAAAATGTTATGACTAAAAGATCAGGCAAAATGTTGACTTCAATAGGGTTGTTTCACAATCTGACTTAGTTGGAGCTCTGTCCTGTGCTTAACACCAGGAAATTCCAGTTTTAAAAACCTCATTCATTTTATTATGGACATAAAATTATTTTTAAATTGATTTCTTTTATGAAAATATTTTAATGATTCAAAATTATTAACTATCATGTTATTAGTACTAATATTAACATAGTAATTATTAGTTTATCAAAACATTTTTTTCTTTTTGGAATAAACTCACGAATGAATGAATGAATGAATGGAAAGTATATTTGAACTCCCACTTTCATAGAGACTTAATCATTAAAAGTGTAAACATTTTTGTCTTTGGCATTATCTGTCATTCTTTGTTTTGTTTATAAAAATTATTATATTAATACTCATTACATTCAGCTTTGTGTACTGAATTTATGCTACTGCATAAACCCATACCACCATAATAAATCTAAAGGGAATGTGTTCTAAGTTTTTCTCCCATTTCATACTTCAGCAATTTTGGTCAATCTTTATAGACATTGTAAACCAGCTAATAGGATTGAAGCATTGTCTGCACTGATTGATGAGGGGAATAAGGCACATCAACCGGTAGCAACAAAATCTGTTTCAATGAGACTCATGTGTTTTGTTTTTTAGGTTTTATAGGGTTTTTTTGTTTAAAAAATAAAAAATGAAAATAACTTAGTTATTTGGCATTTTCTATGCATTCATTTATGCTTATACAAGGATTCCTCCCAGAGATATAAGGAGTAAAAAATGAGAAGCTTTAAAGAGACACCTCTTCCACATCAGAAAAGAAAACAATCAACATAACTTAAAAATTACTACTGACCAATGAACACGGCCTAAAATGCACGTGACTGGAAGGTGAAAGAAAGCACACATCTTATTTATTTTTGGTATTTATCATAACTCTCATCTATGCTTTAAGAAAATTTCATATCGTGTCAGTTAAGTGGAGTCTTAACATGGCTTATTCTAATATACTTTGAAAAGTTCCTACACATTCATGAGTGAAATTTAAACATAAAACCTCAAGCTATCTAAAATATCATTTTCTGTATATTCACGGCTCTCAGATTTTAGAGTAAAAAGGATCAGATCTCTGCCTCTTCTCTTTAACCCTCTATATCTTCCATTTCCTCCTCTTCCATTTAAAATTACAATAAATCGTTTGTGTTGGATTGGGGAGCATGTTTCCAGATGAAGTGAAATCTCAAACTATACCACTGTGGAATGTCCTGGTAGAGGGTTGGGGAGATACACTATAATAGATCAAGGGCACCCTAATGTTTAGAATATCTGAGATCCTGCTAGCTTCTAATATCTCCTAATTTTCCCAGTTCTGTACAAACTATTTCTCTCTGTGAAGGATTTCTCTGATCAGCCAATGAGAATGCTAAGAAAATTATCCACTTCTTCCTAACGGCTGTCTTAGTGAAACAAATGAAATACTAAAGGGCAATATATCTTAGATCTGTGTTCAGTGAGTCTCCGAGTTACAATAATTGCCTGGTTAGTATTGCTTTTGGTAAAATAATTGCTTATTTAGTGAATTTTATTTATAGAACTACTGTTTACACATTAAAAGTTTCCTTACTTTCTTACTTTACATACATATTTACTCTGTTAGTTTGTTGTCTTCTCAATTTTGAATTAATTTATTTGAGCTTCATACCACTGCTATGATCCTATTTTCATTATTCAAAAATATCTAAAATGTGAAATCTCCACAATATAAACTTTCTTAACATCTCTCCCCTTAGCCCCCAAAGTCAACTCTTTAGTTAATACTCTCACAATATTTTGTGATTACTACAGTGATAACTTTTATTGGGAAGGGAAGGAGTTTATTTTTTGGGAACATAAAAAAATGAGCACACCAGGAGTTAAATAATGATTATAAAAGGTGACCATTATTATCTGACTTTAAAGTAGAATTTATAGTTTAAAATAGAAATTTAAAAAATCTACTTGAGAAGTGACATAGTTTCTCAAACATGAAAGGTATTTTGACATAGTAAGTCAAAGAAATTAGAGAGGACATTTCCAGTGGATGACATCAGGGTAGTGTGGCTGGCACTCATATTTCTTTGTCTGAAGGAGTTCTACTCTGTGTCTGATGTCGTGATACAATTATTAATAATACTCAGTTTAACTCACAAGTGTCTTGGTTCTGTCAATCAATTATATGACCATCCTTCCTAAGGGCAGGGACATAGAGGTTTGTACAAACATAGCTTATTTGGGGGACTGTGACTCATTTATCACAGCAGGAATTTAGGGTATAGAATAAGAGTTATAAAATATGAAAGAACTGTGAACTAAGTAGAAACGCTTTTTCTTTTCAGGTTACCAGGTACTGCTTTCATTTGTAAAATGACAAGATGCCATGAAAAGGTTTTAAGTGACAGACACAGAATAGTTCAATTATGCTTTTTGAGCTTTCTCTAAGGTGACATAAGAGAAAACAATGCCTATGTACCTCATGTTTATCAAGTCTCTACTGTCTATAGGCAACATTTAGAGCCTGTGAATGAATTATGCAGGATGCCAGTGTAGATGGTACAAGAATACACACACACACACACCACACACAAAGATCCTCTGCTCCCACTTTTAGCCCCACAAGAAATACAACCTACTGTACTGTAACATACATGCAAAGGAACTGGGTCACGCCCATGTAGGCTCCCTGGTTGAATATATACATATATAGCCTTATACCATCTAGATACATTATATATACATATATATACATACACATGCACATACACATACATAAACACAAGCACATGAACATGCACATATACATATACAAATACATATACATATATGTGTGTGTGTGTGTGTGTGTGTGTGTGTGTGTGTTTGTGTATGAACTCTTTTCACATTCCAACCATAGTCTCTGCTTCATTTCAGAAAAGGGCAAGACCCCCATGTACTTCAATGAAAGCTTCCATATTTCCTTGCAGTATGATAAAATATCTCCCCTCATATTATGTCTTTACAAGGCAATCAAATAAGAGATAAATAATCCCAAAAGCAGGCAAAAAAAGTCAGAGACAGCTTCTGCTCCCACTCTTAGTCCCAAAGAAGACCAATCTACCATACTGTAACATACATGCAGAGGGCCTAGGTCATGCCCATGTAGGCTCTCTAGTTGTTAGTTCAGTGCCTGTGAGACGTTATGAGCCCAAGTTAGTTGAGTCTATGGGTGTTCTTGTGGTGTTCTTAACTCTCTTACTCCCACAATCCTTCCTTCTATTCCACAGGATTCCCCCTAAGACCTCCTAATGTTTTGCTGTGGGTCTCCACATCTGTTTCTATCAGGTGCTGGGTGAAGCCTCTCTGATGACAATGAGGCTAGTCACTGATCTATGAGTATAGCAGAATATATCATTAGGAGTCATTTCATCTTTTTTCTAATCATATTTGGTTCTATCCTAGGTCTCTGTGCTATCCAGCCTGAATTTTTTGGTAGCAACAAACATACATGTGTAAATGCAATGCAGGGCAAGAGAGATGAACATCAGGAAGCCCTTTGTGTTGGCCTGGGAGAAATCAAAATCATATCATGGAGGAAACGTGTGAAGATATAAAAAAGAATAAACACAGGTATCTGGGTGTTGTTGCAGATGGAGGGAGTAGCTATCAAAAAACATCTGAGGTGAGAGTATAGCTGTTTGGGGATTTTAAAGAACTCTAAGGTAATTGACATGGTTATAGAAGGAAGGAAAAGATATAAATCAGATACTAGAAATACTAATGGCCCAGAATACCAGGTAATGTGAAAAATTTGGCTAAGATAGGTAATAAACTAAATCTTCAGGGGTAGGTCCTAGTCCTCTTTGGAGACAAACTGTTGAGGGAGAACAGAAGTTCATGAAAACCAGTTATGACCTCATGATAAGCACTCGTAAAATGAATACTTTCTCTGGGTTAGAATTTATCACACATACGAAGACAAATCAAACATTATTATTCTATAGTCAGACAAGTCAAATTGAAAAAGAGAAAAAAGAAGTGAAAGAAAAATATTTCAAAGGCAATATTTTACAATAGATATAAAATGAGTTTTGAAGAGTTATGGACAATATGTCCCTGATAAAATAGAAGCTACCATAAATAAAGCAAGAAGCTACTGGAAACTATTAATAATAGAGTTATGTTATTCTTTGCAAATAGACACATTTTTAATTCTTTTATATTTGAATGTATTTGAAAAGTATATTATTCTTCAAATTTGAAAACAAGCTGAACAATCAGTAGTATTTAAAATATTTTATCAATAATACTAAGATCAAAATAAAGGTGATAAGTTTACATTTTTTTACTACAAATCACAGACTAAGAGTTATCCTCCCCAGTATCAAAAGAATTTATAATTTGATGGCAAAATAATATGTGACAGAAAATGGAAGAAACATGACCAAAATACCCCTGTGCATTAGCAGAAGCTTAGCCTTTAAGCTTATGGAATATGCTGGCCTTGGAACATAAGAAAAGTAATTTGAAGTATACTATTATCCATAATTTATAAAGTTGGTAAATACTAACTGATGGGCCAAAGTGAGATGTTAGTCAGGTTCCAGAACTAACTCTGTTTTCTGTAAAACATCTCACTAACTGATAGGGAGATAACTACCTCCAGATAAAATATTGAGCTCCGTCTTTAATGTGCTAACATTTTAGTCTATCGTTTTCCTATTCTGAAAATTACCATTTTGCTATAACTTGAAGAAATTTCTTTATATCTGTTCAGTCTTTCTTCCTTAATTCCATATCTAAATAAATTGTAGATAACAGGATTTTGTTGTTCTTTTCTATGTCAAATATATGATATATAAATTGTAGATAACAGGATTTTGTTGTTCGTTTCTATGTCAAATATATGATATATATGTATATATATTATTTTATGTATATATACATATATATACATAAAACAAAATAATGTGTTGTATTTTTTGTTTTGCAAAATATCAGGAAAACTTTAGTTAAACAAAATGATAATATGGCTTAGAAATGCACTGTCAAAATTGTCAGGAGGCCACATGAGTATGAGAGTACAGAAAGACCTTGAAATGAGTTTTAAATTTAATTTCATTTTCAGATTTTCAAGCCATTAACTTACCAGTTCCCAAAAATTTATAATTTTATACACCCATTGTCTTCTTTTTCATCAGGGATAATACTAGACTGCTGTTGGCCAGTTTCTACTGGTCATTGTTTTGATCTGTCATAGATATTCTTATTTCAGAAATTGGTCTTGGAATTTATATTCTTGTCTCATTTGCAGCAGACACTAGGCATGAAATCTGAAGGCTCCTTCTTAAGATTTGGAAGACAACCTTTAAGAAACACAGATGCTCCTGCCCAAGTACCTGACTATGCATTTTCCCAGGAGGCAGACAGGAAGCCTTGATACTTGCTCCCAAATGTCCTCCTGCAAATCAGCTCTGCAGAGTTGAAGAAAGGGAGAGATTTACATTTGTGCACTTTTTACTTTCTAGTTCCTGTGTTGTAGATAATTTGTAACTCTTTTACACAAAATTAAGTTCACTAAACTTTTTGGTATATTATCTAGTTGGCTGAATACAATTCTCACCCCTCTCTCAACCTGGTTTCATGTTCCCCTGTCTGTCCTTGAATTTGCTGTATATCCTATTATAACAGGATCCATGACTAGAACAGGTATCTTGTCTATTAAAGGTACTTTTTCTATTAATGTCAGATTAATATTTTCATTTAGATGGCTGTGCAATTTCTTCTGTAATAATATAGCTCTTTCATGGCAACTGAAATGCAATCATGGAGTGTGTGTGTGTGTGTGTGTGTGTAAAGTGAAATGCACTACTTGATTTCCTGTGATCAGTATATTTCACAGTGCCTTTTCTTTCAGATTAATCAACATTGATGTTTATTACAGATGCTTCCTCTTTTAAATATCTGAATGATATATTTATTTAACTACTGAATTTGCTATTCTCCCATCTTGGCAATGATTGGGATCCACAACCATAAACATACAGGATTCTAATTTCTCCTCCACCTTACAAACAATTTATTTTGATAATGTCCATGCTAGCTGGTATAAAGTATCCTGAGTTGTACTATCCTGATGACTAGTAATGTTGAGCACCTGTTGATTAATAAGAATTTTTGAGAAGTCTTTATTCAAACTCTTAGCTCATTTTTAAATTGTGTTATTAGAGGACTTTATATAATAAGTTGTAGAACAATTTATTTTGAAGATTATTTATTCTGTCATCGCACATAAGCTTTGTCAATATTTTCCCATTTCAAGGTTATATTTTCATTTTGCTGCTTATTCATTTTTGTACACCCAAGCTTTACAATAAAAAACAAAATCTCTCTAAAAGAACTATATGTATGGGTGTCTTTATCTGTGTGTAGGTTTGTGTACTTGTGTGCAGATGTCCAGTGAATACAGACAAGGTCAGATTCCCTAGGGCTGGTGTTACAGATGGTTATGAGCTACCTGATAAGGATGATAAGAATGAACTTAGGTCCTTTGCCAGAGAAGAGGGCACTCTTAATTACTAGCCATATTTCCAGCCCTGGGAAACTTTAGTTTGATTTCCACTCACTTGTTAGTTATTCTTTTGTTGCTTTCACTTTGGCTTTCATAGTCATGAAATATTTGTGCAGAATGAAGTCATTAATCTTTCCACATTTTCCTGCTGCTGAATCAAAGTCTGAAGTCCTATGCTTTCATCGATTTTAGTTATTTTTTTGATGAGTCCAATTTCATTATTTTTGCAAGTGAACATCCAATGTTTCTATTATCATTTGTTGAGAACACTATTAATATCCATCACATATTCTTGGTACTCTTAGAAAGTGTGTGGTAATTGTTTCTACCTATACTTGTTTAACATATGCTCTTCTATCCCATTTGTCTTGTAATATTTTTAGAAACAATAAAAAGTTGAAAACATCATTGTTTGCTGACTTCCATACGCTTAACACATCTACAATAATTGAATTGCATATGATTTACAAAAGACAGAAATATAGATTGATAAAATAGTGGAAGCTCAGAAATAAATTCGGAGAGCTCACATATGAAATGGTTGGTAATGGCAAAATCCACTTATCTTGAAAGCCACAGATATTTAAAGTAGTACACATTATATTCATGAAAACCAGGTATGTCTGGGTCACTGCTATATTTCTTACATTCTAAGAGCTGAGATGGGAGGAACATCAGTTTCAAGCCAGTCTGAGATGCACAAGTTCATGGTTTTGTTTGTTTATTTGTTTTATTATTATTAATCATTTTATTCATTCCCATTTTGTCTTAGAGTTTTACTGCAGTGAACAAACACCATGACCAAGGCAAGTTATATAAAAGATATTTAATTAGGGCTGGCTTACAGGTTCAGAGGTTTAATCCATTATCATCAAGGCAGGAATGTAGTGACATCCAGACGGGCATGGAAGAGGAGGAGCTGAGAGTTCTGTATCTTCATCTGAATGCTGCTAGTGGAAGGCTAACTCCCAGGCAGCTAGGGTGAGGGTCTTAAGTCCACTCCCACAGTGACACACCTATTCAAACAAGTCCATACTTCCTTACAGTGACACTTCCTGGACCAAGCATATATAAACCATCACACATTTCAAATGATATCTCCCTTTCGGGTTACCCCTCCACATCCCCCCAATCCTATCACCCCTCTCCCCCATCTTTTCCCAACTCACCCCTCTAGCATCTCCCTATAATGATGCATGAAGCCTACATAGAACCAAAGACCTCTCCTCCCATTAATGTCAGATAAGGCCACTCTACAAAATAAAGTTAAAAAGAAAAATTGGATTGAACCATGGTTTTGAGGTTCTGAGTCTCAGAAAGTATCTCAGGTTAATACAGGTCTGACAGTAGCAGTATTTGCTGAGTTTCTCAGAACCCCAAGTTTTGAGCTGATTAGCTTCAGGTCATAAGATAGTTATTCCCTAACGAAGCGAGTGAATAAAAGTATCCATATACTCCCTAAAGTCACTCATCTGGAAAATAATTGACATCAAATCCAAGCTAGAGCCTTAGAATCTTCAGTTTAACAACTGTTAATCGCTACAAAATGGTCAAAATAATTGCTGTGATGAAAATTCAGTATGTTTTTATGAGACAGTTTTTCACTCTTACTATATGGTATTTTATGCAATTTCACACCGAATAGGAAAATAAAGTTTAATTACTTTTCACTGAGAGGCATGCAGTTGGCATCTCTAAAATTCTCTGTGTAGTCATAGTAGCTCCAACCCACACTGTCTTGACACTTCTAAAAAGGAAATCTCAGCATGATCTTATAAGTAGTGGCAGGAGTGTGTGCTTCTTTTCTAATCCTGGTCTTGGCTCCTCTGACTCGGCTCTACCCAATACAAATGGCGAATGTGTTGAATATTTGTGACTAATTAGAGAAAGGCTTGCCACCAGAGGGAAATGAGTCAGAAGCTCCATGACAATTCTCAGATTCTAGCTACTGAAGATTAATAAGACAGTTACTCGCTATGAGTATAACAGTACAATACATTTTAATTGAACGTGGAAATAAATGACATCTAACATTTCTTAAAATAAAAGTGAGGATACCAGGCAATAATAGAGAAGCTTCTGATTCTAATCTGGGAAAGACTTCCTTCTCTAAGTCTACTTTTCCTGTATGAATATATTTGTGGATAATGAAGAAATTCCCTAAAGTAGAAATTAAAATGATGCTATACCATTACATTATTCCATTATTGTGTTAGTTTTTATAAGTATCTGTGGATATCATATACATACCTGTGGCTTGTGCATGCATTCACACATAACTACTTATACACACATATATCACATGGACACTAAAATGGGTAAATTAATCCTCATTTTTGCTAACTTCAAAAAATTGTTCCATATTAAATATGTAAGTTCACAGTTTTAAGAAATATTGCTATGTATATGGAGTCATTTTTAGACAAGTAGATGGATATTTAAATTACATAAGTATAATTATTTCTGTTCCCTGAGACATAATCCTCCAGTCTCATCAGCTTAGGAACTGAACACACATGGAAGACTTTATTACCCCCACTCTTAGCATGGTTTGTGGATCCCACAAATCTTCCCCTTCTAACCTGCCTCCCACAACAGGTAAAGGCTGCTCCTCATAGGTCAACAAGGACGTTGAAGTTGGACACACACATCTTCTACTGTTCCTAAGATCCAACCCCAGCCGTCCTATCTCAACTCTGTAACAAGAAACATGTTGTGGTCTTCATGTTCTCTCTGATCCCAAAGGCCTACTTCTCTTGCTTTCTTTTCTCCAACTCATCTCAGCGTCCTAGCCTCAAACACCAGCAGGCATTTCCTGTGAACATAATAACTGCGCAGTCCAAGAAAGCAGGAAACACACAGCCATCACACTCTACAAAACTCGAGAAAGGAAACAAACAAACAAACAAACAAAGGAACATAACATCCACCCAACAAAGGCAAATATAATCTAGAAATTAGCACTTAGTTCAATAATTATCTCAAACCCAGATGCCTAGACACCAGCATTGAAATAAATCAATGACAGCTAGGGAGATATGTCTCTATTACAGCTCAGCTATCCTACCATAGTACACCATGAATATTCTAACATAGCTGAAGCACAAGGGAAAGACCCTCAATATAACTATTTAAAATGATAGGGGGTTGAAGAGAAAAATCTCTTAAAGAAATCCAGGAATGTCAATAGGTGGCAGACAGGACAAAGGCTATGTCTGTACTCAAGGTTCTGACCTATGAAATTCTGAATGACTAGTAGCTTAACATTCTCTGAGAAAGGAGGCTGATATGACCACAATTCCAGTGCCAGACAGAATAAAATGGCCTCCCAGTAGAAGAAGCAAGCCAGAGATAAGAAGAACCCTGCCTCAGATCCTGGCCCCAGGTAGGAGTAAGCCCAAGATGATCAACAGAGTGGCACCATGGGCCCCAGACAGAGAACTAGCCTGAGATAACCACCAGTCTTATGCTGGGGTACAGGGGAAGCAGATCATGCTGGAGATGACCCCTGCCCAGCACCACAATACAGAAGTTCGACGTAAAATTCAAAACCATTCCTGAGATGAACCTAGACACTCTGAGGCCCTTGGTGCCACTAAGAAGAACAAGTGGTAGAGAAGTAGAAGAGGAAAAAAAAACCAGAAAAATGTGGGCACCATTAAGAGAAGCAAAACTGGAGACTGGAGGATAATAAGAAACAGCCTGATGTGAGTAACTGGTAATGTCACTTGGGACCATGATGGGGTCCTGGCCTGTGCTGTCACTGGAGATCATGTCTGTGTCTGTGGCTCTGCAGCATTAGAGGGTCTGTTAGTACCAAAAGCTAAGTAGACATATCTGGTCTGGGCTGTGGTCCGGACACACTTGTATGTATCTGAGGCCTGTGCAGAACTGGTCCCACCCCTCACCTGGGCATCATGTGAGTGCTGGCTTTAGGGATACGAGAGCAGGAGTGCTAACTCTGCTCCTAGCCAGCTTCAGTACCAGGGAAAGTGAACCCTGAACCTCACATGGGCAGAAGAGTAAAGCTGACCCTTTACTCTTGTGGATGGTGTCAGGGTAAGCTGGCTCCAAGGGTGTGCAAGTGAGACAGTTGGCTTACAACTTGTCTGTCATGCAGCAACATGAGCAAAGGATGGATGCTCTCCATGATTCTCACCCCTTGCCATCTATGGTAACCTAAATAGCTGGCTCTGGGGTCATGAAAGCAAGAGATCTTGCCCTGCCCCTCACCTGATGAAACACTCAGGAGATTGGACCCTGTGCACCTTGCCTGGGTAGCACAGTAGAGATTTGCATGGGTTGTTGATGATCTGGCCCCAAGGGAATGAGAAAGGGAGATCCAAAAGGCTGATCAGATACCTCTCAGACCAAGATTCAGAATTATGAATTAGCCCATGCCAACATCTATCTAACTGATGAGCTGTTGGAGTGCATGAAGGAACTGCTCTTACAAATCCGAACTACAGACTCTCCATGACACAGGACAGCAAAAGAATGTCTGAGAGGAGTCTCAGTGACTTGGTATGGATAGAGTAGCTGAAGCCAGAGGCCTCACCTTACAGTTCAAATATTCAGTGCAATGAACATTTGCAAACAAAAAGTAGAGATAAAAAAGTGTACCGTGGAACACACTGTGATACACTACAGCTTCCACAATGATTTTATTCTTTGTTAGGAGAGGGGTTGTGAGGCTGGAGGCCTATACGACAAGGATAGATGAGTGAGATTGTGATATATGATGAGAAATCATGAGGATCCAATAAAAATCTTTAAAGAAGGAGAAGAAGAAGAGGAAGAGGAGGAAGAGGAAAAAGAAGAAGAGGAGGATGAAGAGGAAGAGGAGGAAGAGGAAGAAGAAGGAGAAGCAGAAGGAGGAGAAGGAGGAGGAGAAGGAGGAGGAGGAGGAAGAGAAGGAGGAGGAAGAGGAGGATGAGGAGGAGGAGAAGGAGAAGGAAGAAGGAGGAGGAGGAGGAGGAGGAGGAGGAGAAGGAAGAAGGAGGAGGAGGAGGAGGAGGAGGAGGAGGAGGAGGAGGGGGAGAAGGAGAAGGAGAAGGAGAAGGAGAAGGAGAAGGAGAAGGAGAAGGAGAAGGAGAAGGAGAAGGAGAAGGAGAAGGAGAAGGAGAAGGAGAAGGAGAAGGAGAAGGAGAAGGAGAAGGAGAAGGAGAGAGAAGGAGAAGGAGAAGGAGAAGGAGAAGGAGAAGAAGAAGAAGAAGAAGAAGAAGAAGAAGAAGAAGAAGAAGAAGAAGAAGAAGAAGAAGAAGAAGAAGAAGAAGAAGAAGACGACAAATTCAGGAAAATAAACAATTGTGGAAATGGATAAATGTAGTAAAGAAATCTAAGAAAACACAATGAGTTAAAGGAAAAAATGAAATTGTTTAAAATGTAAACATGAAAATAGAATTAACAAAGAAAACACATACGGAAGAAATTCTAGAAATAAAAAAGAGGAATTCTAACAGAAAATACAGATGTGATCTTCATCAATGTAATAAGGAGGTAGAGAACAAAATCTCAGACATTCCTTCTTCATATAAAAGAAGGAACGGATACATTGGTCAAATGTTAAAACTGAAAAACTCCTGACAGTAATCATCCAGGAAATCTGGGACCCTATGGGAAGGCCAAAACTAAGAATAATAGGAATAGATGAAGGAGAAGGATCCCAACACAGAAGCCTAGAAAAGATTTTTAAAAAGTCTTAGAATAAAATTGATCTTATTGAAAAGAGAGATGCCTATAAAGGTAAAAGAAGCAAATAGAAAACCAATGTGGTTGGACTAAAAAAGAATGTATCTTAACAACATAATAATCAAAACTTAAAACTTACAAAGAAAGGAAAGGATATTAAAAAGCTACAAGGGAGAAAGACCAAGTACCATATACAGGCAAATCTATTAGATCTATAGCTCTGACTTCTTAATGGAGACTCAAATGCCAGAAGAGCCTGGACAGATGTGCTGCAGGCTCTAAGAGACTACATATGCCAGACCAGGCTATTATATCCAGCAGAACTTTCAATAACCATAGATTGAGGAAATTACATGAAAAAATTTTGAATAATATTTGTTTATAAATGTAGGCTTATATAAGGTGCTAGAAGGAAACGCCAACCTAAGGAGATTTAACTACACCTATAACAACCAAGCAATAAATAATCTCAAACAATAAAAATCAAACAAAGAGAAGCACACAAATACTCAAACACTTATACTCATACTTATACATACCACCAGCAATGCAAGAACAACAAAATAGCAGGAATCAGCAATCATTGATCATTAATAATTCTCAATATCAATGGTCTCAGTTCAACAATAAAAGGATATAGAATAAAGTATTGGATATGAACACCAGATTATTTTTTTTCTGCTGTTCTTCAACATCACGGATAGTCATTGTTCAGGATAAAGGGTTGGAAAATTATATTGAAAGCAAACAGACTTAAACAGCAAGCTAGGGTAGCCATTTTAATATCTAACAAAATATACTTCAACTAGAACTAATCAGATCAGATAGAAAAGAATATAACATACTCATCAAAGAAAAAAAAATCACCAAAATAGCATTTCAATCATGTATGCTCCAGACACAAGGGCATCTATGTTTATACAAGAAAAAGTACTAAAGCTTAAATCACTAGTGAACCTCACACACTGACATTATGTGACTTAAATACCATACTGTCTTCAATGGAGAAGTCTTGCAAACAAAAACTAAACAGAGAAATACTAGAGTTAAACAGGTGTTATGAAGCACATAGAAATAAAAAGTGTTTATGGAATATTTTACCAAAACACAAAAGAATGTGCCTTCTTCTCTGAACCTCATAGAACTTTCTCCAAAATCTATTACAAACTCAAACACAAGGCAAGCCTCAACAGATGCAATAAAATTGAAATAACAACCTTGAATCTTATCAAACCACCATGGATTAAAGCTAGATACTATCAACAACAGAAACAACAGGAAGCTGGAAAACACTTAGAAACTGAACTACTCTCTACTGAATGAAAAGTGGATCCAGGTAGAAATAAGGTATTAAAGATTTTCTAAAAATCGATGAAAATTAATTTATAACTTACACAAACTTGACAGCTAAGAGGGAAGTTCATAGCATTAAGTGCCTACATAAAAGCATTAGGCAGATCTCATACTAGAAACTTAGCAGTGTACCTGAAAGTTCTAAACTAAAAAGAATTAGATACAACTGGGAGAAATAGATAGCAACAAAAAATCAAAGTGAGCTCTGAAATCATTAAACTAGAATAAGATATTAATACATAGAATCAATGTAACAAAGAGTTGGTTATTTGAGAAAAATCAACATAATTAAAAACTCTTTATCCAAACTAACTAAAAGACAGAGTGTAATATCCGAGTGAAAAAAAAAATAGATACAACAGATTACCAAGGAAATCAGGGGATCATGAGGACATATTTCAAAAATCTATATTCCATCAAATGGAAAATGTAAAAGAAATGGATAATTTTCTAGTTAGGTACTACCTTCCAAAATTAAGATTAGAAAAACATTAAATAGACCAATACATAAAGTTATAATAACTAAGAAAATAAAAATAAAAGCAGCCATTAAAAGGTAACCAATTAAAAAAAGACCCAAACCAGATAGTTATAGTGCAGAATTCTAGCAGATATTAAAAACAAACTAAGACCAATAGTCTTTTTATTATTGCACAAAATAAAAAAAAAATGACCAACTTATTTTATGAGACCAGAGTTTATCTAATACCCAAACCACATAAAGATTCAACAAAGAAAAAGATTTACAGACCAGTTTCTCTTATTAATAATGATTCAAAAATACTCAGTAAAGTACTTGGAAACACAATCCAAGAACACATCAAAAAGATCATCCATCATGATCAAGAAAGTTTTATTCCAGAGATATAGCAATGGTTTGATAAAAAAAAAAAAATGCAATCCACTATATAAACAAGCTAAAAGAAAAAATACAAGATGATCTTCTATTTAGATGTAAAAATGCTTTTGACCTAATCCAACAGCCCTTCAGTAAAAATGTCACCAAAAAACTCCTACAGATGAAAATAACTGTATACAAAAAATAACTAACAAAAATCAGGACCCCATCCTTATAAAAATGACAAACCGAGTGAGAAATAAATCAGGAAAACAACATCTTTCAAAGTATAAATATCTTGGGTTAACTCTAACCAAACAATTGAAAGACCTGAATGACAAAAACTGCAAGTGTTTGGAGAAAGAAATTGAAAAGATACTAGAATTCAGAAAGATTTCCCATGCTTATTGATTAGTAGGATTCATATAGTAAAACTGGACATCCCACTAAAAGCAATGTACAGATTCAATGCAATCCCTTTCAAAATTCCAACACAATTCTTTCATTCGAAATTACGAAAGGACAAGTATCAAATTCTTATGGAAAACCAAAAGAAAATTTAGGAAAGTTGAATTCTGAACAATCAAAGAACTGTTGGCTTTCAATTTGTACTATAGAGCGCTAGTAAAACACAAAACACAACTTCACCCTACACTTTCAATTATATGTATATGTGTGTATAGGTGTGTGTGTATACTTAATGTGTATATGTATGCATGTATATATACATATATGTAACGTGTATGTTATATGTATACATATTCATTCTCAGTTATAGAAATATCCCTTATGTGTATAAATTTATTAATATATATATATATATATATATATATATATATATACAGAATGCTCAGCCTTTATAATGTTTCTTGTATATTTATATGACTTTAGGGCTGACTATTTGGTATTGAATAACCCACTCTGGAACTAGTGTTTGGTGAAAACTATTCCTTCAGCTCTGAGCTTTCCTTAGTTTTCTATAGTTCTTTGTCTAAGATGAAGCTATATGAGAGTACAGCTTTCCGTGTTAATATTTTTTTTCTCATTCTTGTTCAGTTGTTATGGGATTGTGTCTTTTTATGTGTCAAGAAAACTATACCCCAAAATTCTCAACCACATGGCAGCCTAAATAAATGCAAATGTTTTTATAGGAATTTTGTTTCAGGCTCATGATAGTGAGAGGGATATTACCAAATGGTTCTATATAAGGTTACCAAATAGCCTTTGTGTCTCAATTGGAAGACAGGTATCATTAAGGGCTTCAAGGCTCTATCTTTTTCTCCAAATTATTAAGTATTAAGAGTGGGAAAGATGGCTTAGCTGTTAATGTCTAGGCTTATAATTTTAACATCAATAGTTGGAATGACACATATATTGCTCAACTATGTGTGGTAATTTCTTCTCCTATTTAAAAATTTGTGTAGATAATTTTTCATTAATCTCCACAGCATAAGAAAAATTTTACAATTCTAAAACATAAACTTTATTTGATTCAATAGAGAGGCATTCATCTTAATTTTTGACACCTTCTACATTGTACTCGGGGTGCTTTACAGAAAAAGAGAATACTCATCTCCTTTCAGAGCAGTTAATTCAAAGTGACACACTATTATGATTATTTAAACATCCCCAAATGGGCTAAAAACTCAATGAAGATGGCTATATGTAGTTTTTTTTTTTTTTTTTTTCCCATTTGCGAGACTATATTGGTGCTATGAGATGAGGAGACCAAGATGATTGTGTAGGGCTCAAGATGTAGTTTTTTTTTTTCTATGACACTTATCTGTGTGAAGCAACATACAATGCCAAATGTAAAGACTTATGAAGAAATCCCTGAAAATGGGTGTGATATATAAAATTGCATCCAAGAATGTCTTCATAAGTACATGATATATACAACTTGCAACTGAAACATTTAATACAAGGATTGGGGCTCAAAATGTTATATCTGAGTGACTTGGTTACATCTATGCTCTGATTCAGAATTAACATCATTGATCTTACAATAGGATTCTGTTCACCTGAGTCACAGTTTGTTTTGGTTAGTTTTTTGTCGACTTGATACAAGCTAGACTGACCTGAGAAGGAAGCTCAACTAAGAGAGTGTCCCTATAAGATATGGGCCAGTATGTTTTCTTCATTAATGTTTGATATAAAAACACCCTGGTCATAGTGAACAATGGCAATCTTGAGCAAGTGGTCCTAAGTTGTTTAATAATACGGTGGAGCAATCCATACCAATCAAGCCATTTAACAGTGCTTTTACATGGATGGTGTTTTAGTTCCTGCCTCCAGGTTACTACCTTGAGGTCCTGAAATGACTTCCCTCAGTGGTTGAATTGCCTGTAATTATGAGATAAAATGTATTTTTTCCTCTCCAAATAGTTTTTGGTTAGGGTATTTTATTACAGTAACAGTAACCTAATGAAGAAATCTGAGCTAGTGCAATTACATAGAGCTAAGCAATTATGGTCACAATTGTCCACTGTTAGGTCCCTGCTAATGGGGCATAATGGAAATATAATTAAAAGAAAACAAGTTTAGTACAAAAAGAAGGTTAATATTTTCATGAGAAGGATTTATAGATTAACTGTCAAGCTGCCACAAGATGTAAAAACAAAACTAGGATTATAAGAGAGAATGACTTTTGGAAATATGAACAATGATCTGAGGCTGAAATTATAATAAGAGGAGAGGCAATGTATATATACTTATTATTTGATACAGTTAACTTACTCCATGAAACTAGCATTATCTTTCAAACATAAGAACATATAAGGTAAAAAATTAAAAATAAAATTACAGGTAATTTTCCCTGGGAAACACAGATACAGAAGTTCTCAAATACCTTTAACAAGAATTCAGAAAATATTTTAAATGACCATATACCATGACTAGGTTGGTTTAATAGTAAGGATTCAAGGATGGGCCAAGTTATGCAAATAGATAAATGTTACACAGACTTTAAATGAACTTAAGTATTGAAAATGCATGGTTGTCTTAATAGCTATGTAAAGAACCTTTGATACATTTAGTATCTCTTCATTTATAAAATCTTTGAAAGAGCAAGTAATAACAAAACTATCTTAGAACAATAAAGTATAGGTTGAAATCAATTTTCATAATAGTAAAAATAGGGCCATTTTCTCTGAAATCAGAAATGGCTCAGCTGTGTCCATTATCTCTAGTTTTATTCAATACCATATTTGAGATCTAAACTCTAGAAATGAAGAAAAAGAGATAGAAGGCATACAAGAAAAGGACAGTCAAATTATCACTATATACAGATGTTATGATACTTAAAAGACACTAGAACTTTATCATGAAATCCATAGATTTGAGACATATATCAAAAAGATACAAATTAATAAAAATAATAATAAGTAATAATATAGTCAACCTGATAATAACAACAACAAATACACTAAGATTAGATTTATTATGTTTGCAATATAGCAACATTGGACTTTGAGTGAATTCTTTAACAAATTCCATGCATGATAACCTAGTATATTGTAGTAATAAGTCTACTAAATTACTTAACAGTATAATTAGAAATTTTTAAAAGTTTTAAGAACGTGATTGGATAAGGCATAAGAAGGAAAGACCTTCCCATTTATGGATTGGTAGAATTAATACTGTGTAAATGGGTATACCACAAAAGCAATCTATAGGTCATATTGAATCTTCTTTATGATTCCAGTAACATTCTTCATAACACTAAAAGGAAAAAAAACACTTGCATGGAAGCACAAAACACCACAAAAATATTCCTAAATAAACTTAGTAATGCAAGAGTTATTATGATATATGATTCAAATCAAGTAACAGAGCCATAGAAACAAAGAGAAGATATTTCTGGAAAAAGCCAACACAAGCACACAGTCCAATGTATATGTACATATACTTTGTATACTCTCAGAGTATACATTAAGGTATTTGATTCTGTTTAAGTTGGTAGTGTACAAAGTGGGTAAAGCAATAAGATTACATGGCTGTAGCCATCACATGTTTTATGAAGACGGCAAAAGTATATAATGAAAAAGCAAGTGAAAGGCTCTGGAAAGACCATCTTAATGCAGAAGATTTCATCCTGATTTGCATACATTTTATTTTGTACAAAACCAACTCAAACAGAATCAAACACCTTAATGTATACTCTGTGATGTGAAAGAAAAGGCCATTTATACTGGTGAGCATGATCACATCATTCATATATATAAATGCGTGTGAATGTGTCTGTGTGTATGTATGTGTGTGTATGTATGTATAATATATATATGTGTATATATATACATATATAAGATATTTCTATATTATATTGCATGAGAAATTCTTACAAGAGATATAGAAAACCTGATTGCATGTAAGAAGGCCCCACTTATCATCTAGATTCTGCTGACAAGTTCACAACTGAGAAGAGAGTAAAGATGCCCCTATTATTAGACATGTAGAAAATGTTTTTCACAGGCTTACCATTAGTTTCCAGGTGGAGTCGATAATTTGGGAGTCTCTGAAAATTTGGAGAGGTAGGGCATAAATAACAAAAAGCAGTTCACCAGAGGCAGGCTCCAGAGGGCATCTTTACCCCTGGATTCTCTGATTCTCTGTCTCTGTCTCTCTGTCTCTGTCTCTGTCTCTGTCTCTGTCTCTGTCTCTGTCTCTCTCTCTCTCTCTCTCTCTCTCTCTCTCTCTCTCTCTCTCTCTCTCTCTCTCTCCTTTTATTGGATATTTTCTTTCTTTACCTTTCAAATGCTATCCCCTTTCCTGGTTTCCCCTCCTGTAACCCTGTATCCCAACCCTCCTCCCCCTGCTTCTATGAGGATCTTCCCCAACCCGCCCACTCACCCACTCACCTACTCGCTACTCCCTGCCCTAGCATTTGGCTACACTGGGGCATCCAGCTTTCACAGGACCAAGGGTTTCTCCTCCCATTGATGCCCAGCAAGCCCATCCTCTGCTATATATGCATCTGGAGCCATGGTACTCTCCATGTGTACTCTTTGGTTGGTGGTTTAGTTCCTGGGAGCTCTGGGGTATTTGGTTGGTTGATGTTTCTCCTATGAGATTGCAAACCCTTCAGCTCCTTCAGTCATTTCTCTAAAGGGGGACCTTTCTCTGGGGACAGTGTGCTCAGTCCAATGGTTGGCCATGAGCATTTGCCTCTGTATTTGTCAGGTTCAGGCAGAGTATCTCAGAAGACAGCTATATCAGGCTCCTGTCAGCAAGCACATCTTGTCATCTGTAATAGTGTCTGGGTTTTATGACTATATATGGGATGGATTCCCAGGAGGGACAGTCTATGGATAACGTTTCCTTCAGTCTCTGTTCCACACTTTGTCTCCATATTTCCTCCTGTGAGTATTTTGTTTCCCCTTCTAAGAAGGACTGAAGCATCCAAACTTTGGTCTTTCTTTTTGAGCTTCATATTGTCTGTGAATTGTGTCTTGGGTATTCTGTGCTTTGGGGCTAATATCCAATTATCAGTAAGTGCATACCATATCTCACGTAGAATGATATTTTCTAGTCCCATCCATTTGACTAAGAATATTATGAAGTCATTATTTTTAATAGCTGAGTAGTACTCCCTTGTGTAAATGTACTACATTGTCTGTATCCATTCCTCTGTTGAAAAACATCTGGGTTCTTTCCAGGTTTTGACTATTATAAATAAGGCTGTTGTGAACATAGTGGAGCATGTGTCCTTTTTATATATTGGAGCATCTTTTGGGTATATGCCCAGGAGTGGTATAGCTGGGTCCTCAGGTAGTACTATGTCCAATTTTCTGAGGAACCACCAAATTGATTTCCAGAGAGGTTGTACCAGCTTGCAATCCCATCAACAATGGAGGAGTGTTCCTCTTTTTCTACATTCTTACTAGCATCTGCTGTTACCCTAGTTTTTGATCTTAACCATTCTGACTAGTATGAGGAGGAATCTCAGGGTTGTTTTGATTTGCATTTCCCTGATGACTAAGCACATTGAACATTTCTTTTGGTGTTTATCTGCCCTTATTACATTATTCTAAACACCATGCTTTTTCTGCCATGATGCTGAAGATATTGGAAAATGGAGTCACAGAGCAAGTCCACTGAAATGATGAGTCAGAAAAAGTCCTTCCTGCTTACCTTGTTAAATTCTGGTATTTCAGTCACTATAATGAACAGGTATCTGATACACCCACCAAGAAAAAGTTTAGGTATTCCATTTGCTAGTACCTGCAGTTTATTTTTTTAAAAATCTACTGATAGTATTATTTTCAATGGAAATTGTTCCAACAGTGGACTTTTTAGTACTGTAGTTTATCTTGATTCTGATGATGTTAAGTTTTAAAAAGATTTATAGATACACAATTTGTAAGCATTTTCACAAAAACTGGATGGGGGAAGTGATGGCAAATTGACACTGCTTTCTGATTGTCTGCTGTTACATAATGAGGCTAACGTTCTGAGTGGTGAATGTCAGCGTTGCTTTCTGGGGTAACATGGGCAGAGGTGCCGGTAAAAGAAGATGGTAACATTTCTATTAAGACTGTGACTAATGCATTTGTTATAGTACTTTCTGTTTCCATAAATGAAGTAAAAATGGATTTGAGCCTTGAATGAATCACATGAACACTAAATATTCATGCAGTTTCGGATTCCATAGCTCCACATCACTAAATTTATATAATACTCATTATGAACACTTTGTACGAAAGATAGATGCTAAATGGTCTGTCGAAAAACACTTGCAAATAGGTGTAATTCTGTGGGAAAAGCATCAATGCCTTATTAATATTAATAGAAACTGGGTCAGTAAATAAAATGCACACTATTATTCTCAGTGAATTGTACAGAAATGGCTGCTTAGATATTTCAAATATTTAGTGTAAAGAATGTACCAGGCGTTGTACAACCATAGATCTTCCCTTCAAATATAAACCTTGATTCCCAGGAAATTACAGTATTTTAAACCAAAGTTCAAAGGAGGAACCAAATGTGTTAACCACTTTCTACTGTTGCAGATTTAGAGAACAAAAACCACTATAGATTTTAGATTTAAATTATCTTTTGTCTTTTGAAAACATTTTGCCAGTTGATATTGAGGATATTTCTGGGATTTAGAATATAGAAGAGGGATGTAAATGTAATGAGGGATAACTAACACTAAGTTTAGTTTGAAAAAAAAATTACTATAGAAGCGTCCTATAATATAAACGTACATAAAAGGAGTTTTAATAGAGTCATCTTATATTTGAAGGTGTGTGGTAGTATCATAACCAAATATCATGTGATACCAAATAACATCCCTAGTACCAGCAATGGGTTATGTCTTTGTGAGTTATTCCAACAAAACAGGCTACTGCCAGACAGTCAGCTGTCCTCCCAAATTTGACAGCTTGATACTATAGCTAAAGAAACCACACACTTATATCATAGAAAATGGAAAATGTTATCTGATACTCAGAAGAAAGCCACATTTCTGATGGCTAGTGTTTATAGTGCTAGAAGTTGCTAAAATATTACAGGAGGAGAAACATAATGAAAAGATCGCACCCAATTATGAACCATACAAAATAAAATAACAAACCCATTGTATGATACACCCACTAGTTCGAAAGTGAGGAGAGAGTAAGAAGACTAATACAGAAGGAGAAGAATGGAGGAGAGACAAATCAACACTAATGTAATTAATCAAGGCATCAAATAATCATGTTATTTTATATTTGCTTAAAATTATATACAATATATATGCATAAATATGTATTTATATGTATAAATGAAGTTATGCCAGTTGAGCTGACAATGATCCCTACAAAAATAATAGCTAAGTGAAATCTAAGTTTCTGGTATAAGAAATTTTTGACTGATTGATTATCATAGTCCAAGTGACTCCTAACACAATATGGATGATTGTGGTCCTTGTTAACTTCTCAGGGGTTAAAGGTCAAACACTGTCTCTGAAAACAGCATAGAATTTAGATATTTGAACTGGATCTGATCAACAGTTTTCTTCTTTTGGCCTTGTTTCCATTGTACCAGAAAAAAAAAAAAAAAAAGCCATGCAAGCATCCAAGGGAAGGAATCAATTAAATACCTAACCCAGCATGACACCTATAAACTACAAAAGTGACCAGCATGGCAAGATGCCTGTAAACATTCTAATAGTAGCATTGCATGTTGGTCTAATTGCATTTACTGCTCATTCATCATGGAGGGACTCATACCTGGTACTAGAAACCTCACCAACATCTCAGGGCTAGCGACAACATGAATGTTAGAAAAGAATCTACTATCAACACTTTGCTAGAGAATTATACATTCTCTTTCTGAGAATGTAAACACTTTGCATTCACTGTGCTCTCTTTCTCGATAGAACATGTGCTTCCTATCACTGACCTCTCTGGTAGTGCTGAACTCTCTGTCTTATGGTATTAACATCCAACTACATTCCAAATCTTATCCTTATGACAACAAAAAAGTGAAATTATTACTCCTCATCACAGAAACTTCTCTTCAGAGCAAATGGCTATCATCACAGAAAAATCACAACTGAACACAGTGCAGAGGTGAGTGGATCACAGGGTACCCATTGCATTGGATATATCTGCCTCACAGATGTAAAATGTCTTAGCATTTATGGCTTAGGCCATACAAATATCACAGAAGCAATGGAATGATTGTAAGAGCCCAAGTATCAGGAAGTCTGCTGTGAAACAGTCTTATTTAGAATGGCTGCTCAAACAAGACTGGAAGAAGGTCAATATCAATAAATATTCTAATGAAGAAGGAGAAAATTCTCATGGGATCTCTCTTTTCTAGACATTGAACTATAGGCAGCTAATGATTGCTGAGCCAGAATTAGCTTTTCCCAGCTAAGAAAATCCTCATTGGTTAACCAATACAAAGTACTCACTCCTGAAACTATATAGCCAAAAGCAACAGGGAAGTATGTTACCTAATACAATAAAGAAAACAAATAGCCCTTGCAATTACAATGTACTGTTCTCTTTCTGAGACCTGATTGCCTGCTGTGAACTTTGCATTCCCTGAGTCTTTCTGGATAGAACATGTGCTGTCTATTACTGCTCTCATTGTTAGTACTGAACTCTCTGCCCAGTGATGCTCACATACAGCCTCCAAGAATTGCAAACCTGTTCTCCTAGGGGTCATTCATCAGATTGTTAGTCATTATTTTTTATTATTATTAACCCTTGACTTCTTTCCAAATCCTCTTTATCACGACTCATTTAGGGTTGTACAAAAGAAACCTACTATGCTCATAAAGATTTGACACTGAAGAAGAGAAGGAAATGCCCTTTGTGGTTTATATGGACACTATTTGCTTGAAGTCATTTCATTCTTAAAGATTCAAGAGATGATGATTTAAATTTGTGAGATCTGGCCCTTGCTGTCAAAATCATTGTGTTTCCACAGAACTTCAATGGTGAAACTGATTCAGATTATTTAGGAATCATAGTGTGAAAGCTTACAAGCAGGGATGAGAAATCACAGGGAAAATGAGTACAAACACTAGCTGTCTGTCATGAAAAGGGCAGAGACTTATCCTCAGTTCACTGTAATACTGATTGACTATTTCAGGGGCACATCATGTTGAATCCAGAGCCTGTTTAAAGCAGACGTTACTTTTGTTTCAATTTCAGGATATTTTACTATTTTTTTCAATTATTAAAACATATCTAACATCTGCTTTTACAATTGTTTCACATACAATTGTGTAGTAAAATTTTATCTAAGGCTGGAGAAATAACTCAGTGGTTATGAGTACTTGCTGTTCATTCAGAGAACCCGAGTTTGGTTCCCAGCACCCATGTAGAGGCACACAACTCTCTGTGACTCCAGTGCCTTCTATTCTGACCTCTTCAGGCAGCCAGAACTTGCATGTTATATAAACATTCATGCATACAAATGTCCATATGCATAAAATAAATAAATATATCTTAAAATTTTGAATTAATTAGTAAAATACTCTCCGTTTTCAAAACCCTTCACAAAGACTTAGAACTTTAATTCATATTATCAATTTCAGATGATTATAATAGGTAGAATTTCTCTTCTTGTCTGCCCTCTGAGATTATCAGCATGTCAGTAGAATTGTTTCTTGGGCTTATTTTGCACACTCAATACCTTGCATCTCCATAAACAGTATGGTTATAAAACCAGTGCCCTTATCTCTGCTTTGTTGACTCTCTGTGCTGATAAGTGACACCACAATGTTCTCATCTTCTTTAGTCCTACCTTCAGTTTTTAATTATCTCTTTTTATCACTACTTTTCTTTCTTTCTTTCTTTCTTTCTTTCTTTCTTTCTTTCTTTCTTTCCTTCTTTCTTTCCTTCCTTCCTTCCTTCCTTCCTTCCTTCCTTCCTTCCTTCCTTCCTTTTACATCTCAATTGCAGCCATTCCACATTTACTCTCAGTCCTGCCCTCATGCCCCCACCTATTACCCCCTCCCCTTTTCCTTAAAGATGTAGAAGCTTTCCATGTGTTCAAACCCATCATGGCATAATAAGTTGCAACAGGACTAAGAACATGCTCTCCCACCTAGGCACAACAAAGCAACCCAGATACAGGAAAGGGATCAAAACGCCACTCCAGCTCAAATTGTTATGGGACCCACATGAAGACCAAGCTGCATATCTGCTGCAAATGTGTAGAAGACCTAGGTCCAACCTATGCACACTCTTTGATTGGTGGTTTAGTCCCTGTGAGGCCCCATGGGCCTGGAATCTATTCTCTTTTAATCCTTCTGACTCTGAAGGTGCCACGTCTCCAACCTAATGATGTGTCTTTGTTTGTCCTCATACTTCTCCTTACTCTTTGTTCTTTTCACACTCATCTGATTGATTAGTTTGATTCATATTCTCTTTTGCTCACCCCAGACTCACCTTTAAAATGTGAGCATAAACACTATTCTAAAATACAAGTGTGATTGCAATCACACCCAGAGTTTATTCAATCATGTTAGAAATCATATTAGTGCATTAGCACTAAGACACCTGGTTATTTATCTAGCTCAGTTCCCTCTTTGTACATACTTCTAAACACCACATGAAGAATTTCAACGTATTGAATATCCTTATGCTTTTGTCTGTGATTTCTAATCTAAAATTTCAATACGCACTTCTTTGGTTTCAAGTAATTGATATTTACTTCAATTTAGATTATTTTTAATCTTTGTACTTAGATATAATCTTTATTATTGAATATTTGCTTTTTTCTGTGCAGCAGTTGACTCTGCAGTTCACAAATTTCTGCCTATGGAATTGTTCTTATCTGGTTTCCAACAATTTTATTTTTTGCCATATTCATACTCTCAATTGCTTCCAAGGATGACCTATTATGGTGCTACCTATTCTATCACCCAGACTATAAAAAGCAGATACTGAAGGATTTGTACTCTGATCTAAGTCCTGGTTTCACCAGAGTCTATAACTTTGATGTCATAGCACAAATGCTAACACAGCTTTAGTGTTTTTTTCTCAATGTTGAAGGCTACTGAGACAGCCCTCCTGAGGTCTAGATATGTGTGTTTAACTTGCTACATCCTTTAGGACAGCTCTCAGGCACTTCAAACAAAATGCATTTAAGCACGTACACATTTGATCTGTCCTCTCCACACCCAAATATTTCAACCTCTCAGAAACACAGTGACTACCCTTCAGTTCTTCCGTCAATAAGCCTTTGATGCTCTGACACACAACCCCTCCATTCACTGAACCTATTGCTGCCTCTCCACTCTAAAGCATCCGCATTTCATACTCTCAGAGAGACTACAAAACTCATTTCCCTCAAGCTTCCTAAATCTGTTCTGTGTTTTTCCATGTTTCTTAGAGTCAAAGGAAAAAAAAAAAGAAAAAAAAAAAGGAGATCAGTCCATAAAAGTTATGCCTTTAGTACATCAGCACCAAGAGCCCTCGGTTTTCAATCCTTTGGCTTGCTGCATGTGCAAATGATTTCAGTTCCTTTCTTCTCATTATACCACTGAATTGTGAGCTTCAATCCAGGTCAATTCAGACATCTATGATACTGTTAGACAATATTATCATATTCCTTTAAAAGGGGCATATCTCACACATTGTGTAATTTACTAAATATCTGATAAATACATTTTTTAATGATAGAAAGACCAAATCCTGAATGCAAAGATGGTACAGGATTATGACTAGAATTTTAATTTCAATAAATACAGTTTAAAATATTTTTTATTGTGAGAGAAATGTCTTGTTACATAGAAAAGATGACATTTCCATTTTCTTTTAACATCATTTTGAATCCATTATCACCCTTGTTATTGATATTGTGTTTTTCTATATGTCTGCCAGTACATTAAGCAATGTAGAAATATTAGTTATTACCATTCAGATGTAACCAATGAGGTAGATATTATGGCTGGTTCCATTTTTAAACAGTGGAACAAATGTTCAATGAGGTTAAGTTTCTTCCCATTTAGATCAGATGCTTATGAAATATTAATGCTAAACCATGAATATTTAAAGGCAGAGCCCTTATTCAATATCCTCATAGTGGTTTTCAAAACAGGAGTTTCTATGTGCATGTGTGTGGCTGTGGCAATGTGTACTGACTCTTTTAATTAATTAAAAGTTAATCATGATTCTAAGGTGTCCTTAATACAATTTTCATACTTGCCTTGTATTAGTTGGTTCTCCTCTGACACTTCTCCCTGACAAACCCCTCTCCTAATCTCCTTTGACCCTTACCCCTTTTGTCCCTTCCTCTCCCAGTATTCCTCTGTATGCCCTGTTTTCTGTTACCCACCTCATCCATCCTTAAAATCTCTTCTCATGCTTCCTTCTCTAACTTCATGACCAACATCCACACTTACCCTCACATATTTTTTCCATGTTTATTCTTTCATGATCTTGAACAAGATAACTTACCTACTTCTTTCTTTATCCCTCTCCATCAATTTTGTCACGTTTCTCCTCTAAGAATGAAAAGATTGAAAAGGCTTGTAGGCAGGCTTCACTTACATCACTGTCTCTCTGCCTCTCAAGCTCCACGTTGACTGTCTACAAGCTCCTGTGGAACTTCATAGGGACCTATGTTTTATTACTTATGCCCATGCTCACAAACTGTGCGTTACTTCCCAGAAGATTTATAAAACATTCTGGTAGGGTTGTCTACCATTAAATACTCCTCATCACTGCCCCCTTACCTTCTCTTCAATATTTTATCAAACAAATTTTATCATTTTATTTATGTTCTGTGCACACTTTTTTTTTTCTGATAACTCAACTTGTCTCTGGAAGCATTTCTCCCTAGTCCAGAAGTAATTTTGAGGTGATATGGCATGACTTGGTTCTTTCCTTCCTCTGGGTCTCATCTAAATACTATATGTTTCAAATGTTAATAGTCTTTTCTGAATACTGAACCTAAATTGGCATTCCATCCACATTTACTCTCTCTTGGCATTTTTGTCACCTGATTATGGGACTGGCTAGGAAGTTATCTCTTTACTAGTTCATGAACTGTTTTTAAGACAAGATTTTAAACGACAAAAGGTCAAGGGCCATGCATGTTTTGTTTACTCTATTGGAAAGATATCTAATATTGATTTTGGCCTGTGGGGATATACTGATTAAATGTACAGGCACAGTCTTCCTGCTTCTGATTTCAGAGGTAAAGTTTACACACTTTGGCTTTTCTTAGATGTTGGCAAAATTATGACCTAATTCAAACAAGGAAACTGCTTTGGTCCCATTGTCTTTATTTACAATGCAGGACATCTATGTGGGATCATGGTTCAACCTGTCAGATTTGTCACATGTTCTTTCTCCAATAATCTAACTGGTAACAAATGTTTCTGACCATAGACTATCAGTTGAAGGCCAGTGTAATTCAGCATCATTATTGTGACATCTTTATTGATGTACTCAAGCAGTATCTTATCATTTCCTAGTTAATTTCCTTGGTAGTTGAAATTCATGCTGTACCCCAAGTCTACACATTACCATGCTATCCATAAAGCTCACTCTTAGCTTCATTGGTCCCTCTACCCAATTATACATAAGTATAATTGCAGTTTGAAATTTTGTTGATATATTCAATAGTAGAATGGCAAAATTGTCTACCTAAAATACTCACAAGAGAAAATACAGAGACAAATTGTGAATCAGAGACTGAAGGAATGGCCACCCAGAGACTGCCCTACCTGGTGATCCATCCCATATACAGACAGCAAACCCAAATACTATTGCAGATGTCAGGAAGTACTTGCTAACAGGAGCCTGATATAGCTGTCTTCTGAGAGGCTCTGCCATAGCCTGAAAAATACAGAGGTGGATGTACACAGCCAACCATAGGACTGAGCATGGTTTCCTCAATAGAGTTGTTAAAGGACCGAGGGAGCTGAGGGGTTTGCAACCCCATAGGAAGAACAACAATATCAACCAATCAGACCCCTCCAGAGCTCCCAGGGACTAAACCAACAACCAAAGAGTACGCATGGAGGGACCCATAGCTCCAGCCGCATATGTAGCAGAGGATGGCCTTGTGGAACATCAATGGGAGTAGAAGCCCTTGGTCTTGGGAAGGCTTGATGCTCCAGTGTAGGGGAATGCCAGGGTTAAAAGTCCGCAGTGGTTGGGGGATCACTCTCATAGAAACAGGGCAAGGAGGTTTGGGATAGGAGGTTTCTAACGGGGAGACGGGGAAAGGAGATAATATTTGAAATATAAATAAATAAAATATCCATTTTTAAAAAAAAGTAGCACAGACATTTTAAAAGATGCTATTTGTAACACCAGGAATAATTTTTGCATCAGAACACAGACACTGTGCTTGGAAACACTCCAATAGCATTATCTATACCTAGTGTCCCTTGCGAAAGTAAGAGTAAGTGAGAGTGACTGAGGGGTAGTGGTGCAAACTTGGCATTCCATAGGAGGCAGAAGCAGGCAGATCTCTGATTTCAAGGTCAGCCTGGTCTATGGAATGAGTTCCAGGACAGCCACAGCTACACAGAGAAACTCTGACTCCAAAACCAACCAAACAACCAAACAAATAATCAAACAGAATGAGTGAGGGACACAGGACGCTGGAGCATGCATAGGCATGGACATGTCTTTCTGGAAAAACTCAAAGTTAAACAATCACTCTTCTTGTAGCAACAAGACAGAGACTTAGGACAAGGCTGCTATAGCTGTATTTAGTTGAAGCTTTCTAATCCTTGGACCTTGTTCCTTTCAACAAAACACAGCTACCTATGTCTATAGTCAACCTGCCAAACAAAGGAAGGTAGGATTTTCAAACACAGTTAGAAGGATTATGTGAATGTCACAATAGGACAGTTGTTGATGTATGTGGTTTATCATGAAAAAAGTTAGAAAACAAAATGATTTTCCTAGATGATATAGGCATAGGCTAGGAGAAGCAAGCTGCTGTCTTTTGGCTTTTATTTAATAAATGAGCCCAATATTCTCTTGCCTAACTGAAGTTGAGATAAAAATCCGTGATCTAATGATAGCCCATGAATTTGTGACAGGAAACGCATCACAGTGCCCCAATTATAACTCAAATTATGAGCTAGCCAATCATCATAGAGTCAATTTTCTCCACATGGTGAGTCATCTAATTTACAGCATGAGAAAGCATTGACAATTTATCTTCTAATTTTATTTGTGATGCTTAACAATGTTATAGAGCATGTAAGTGTTTTCCCTCAGTGCTAAATTTAAAATCAATATAAATCAGATGTATTTGAATTACATAGTCTTCAAAATAGGAAAAATAGTACAGCTTTTATTTTCACTGTTCATACTATGAAAAACATTTCTTTATATAAGTCAAAATATGAGATGTGAACTATTTTTAATTTTAGCATACAATCCTCACACATCACTATATAAAATATAAATAACATCTCAAAATGAAATAAAACACACATAAATATATTACAGGAGGATATTACATTTGATTTTTTGTAAAGTGATTGGATTCCTCAGTAATCTCACTCTTGCCCCAGCAATTATCTCTACCAGCTAACTCTTTATAAGCTATTAAGAAACATTTACAAATGTAAACTGACTGTTGCTACTACCCTGAATGTACACACACCAAATACACAGAAGTACACACCGCACTTTCTTTTCCTGTATTCATAGGATATTATTTATCATTTTCACAAATTACTATTACACATCAAACGTTACCCCAAATATTAATGTGTTTCACTTTTTAAAATGGGGTTTAGATTGTATTCTATGATAGTAGATAAGTTTTGAAGAAATAAAAGGAGTATTCCTGTTTACACTCAGTTACATCTGTATTAAGTATCACTTTGCTACTCTATACAATAGACTCTGGTGATATGCAAGCAACAAGCACAAACAATACTTCTCAAAGAAAGACTGTTTATTCTATGGAGCTTACACTATTGAGTGATTCGCTTTTGAACACGCTAAACAAAGGTAAAGTTGAATCCCTTGTGCTGTAAAAGGCTTCCCTAAGATTTTATTCTCGTGACTGACTTTATTCAATCTTGCTTAGAAATATAGATAGGAATTTGTCTCAATGCAGAAAGGGTACCCTTAAATACCCTATGGCAAATAGGCCTGCAGGAGGGGGAGCACTCTCATAGAGGCAGGGAAATGGGGGAGGGGAGAGGAAGGGGTTTTTATGGAGGGGAAACTGGGATGGAGGATAACATTGGAAATGTAAATAAAAAGAATTTTAAAAAACAAGTTAAAAAAATGAGAGAGACTAGAAGCTTCTAAATGCTATATGTTAAAGCCCAGTAAATGACAAAAAAAAAAAAAAAAAAAAAAAAAAAAAAAAAGGAATCCTCATTTACTTGGTAAATAGGGTTTATGTACCTGTTCCAGAAAAGAACCTGAGTTGAGATAAGTACTCAAAATGCCAGGGTCATTTGGAGTGGCAATCAGCAAATATCTTATTTTTCCCATGATCGACTAAATCAAAGCACAGGTCCTCCAAAGTAGTAACTGTCCATCACTATCCACAGAGCTGGAAGAGACTCAGTTCCATTTGTCACGTTAACGTTGCGAATGATAGTCTCTACACTGCATTATTTTGTAAACAGGAGGTCTGTTCTTGTGTTACCAAAACATTTTCATAATTTCTGTTTGATTGATGAGATTATGTGATTCTATTTTTACTGGAGTCCATACATATTTTGTGTATAATTGTAAAAGGACGTTTTCCAGCTTAAACACAATCTTGGAGAGACTATTTTTTAGTAAAAAGTTAAGGTAAAAAGACATTATACTAAGTCTCAAAGTACAAAAGAAATCTAATTATAACAGTGTATTAGTCAAAGAGTGTAAACTGAGTGTCCAATATTTAGAAAGCCAAAAGGACATTATCCTAAAAAAAATAAATAACTGTTTATTTAAGCAATTTTAAAGTTATTTTAAGACTGAGTTTATGGTTTTTTTTTAATGTATGTTTATATACCACATGAGTACCTGGTGCTCTCTCAGGTAATAAAAAATCATAGGGTCCACTGGAACTGGAATTATGGATGGTTGTGAGCAACCATGTGGATGCTGAGAAATGAACACTGTTTCCCCGCTCAAAAATAAGTCTTTAGTACTGAGCTATCTCTTCAGGCCATTGCATAAGGAATTCATTTCTCTATTTTTATGTGCAAAGCCAAAGCCAATATATTCTAAAGTTATGATGGGATATTTCCTTATTAATTAATAAGTATATGTTGATGGTACAATCTGTTTAATTCACATACTTGCTAAAACATGTACCTGGAAAGAGAGTCCTAAATAAATTATAGGCCTATATTTTTTCAGTTTACTTGCTATTTTCCTTTCTAATGGTTAATATTTGAAGAAAAATAAAAATAGATACCTGTTTAACAAAAATAGCAACAACTACAACAAAAAAAACCCTTTTGCATATTATGTTTAGGATATGATATTATAGGCTTCCAAATTGTAATAGGCCCCTAGACTTTAGCACACCTGATACCATGACTGAAGTACCATTCAGACTCTGGATCATAGCATGTGGACAGCAACACCTGCCAAAATGAGAACAAAGACCTAATTAATTAAAGTTCATAGTTATGGAAAATCCGTAAATGTGCTAACATTGCTTTATAGCTTTATTAGTTGCACTTCTGGCTAATTTGTGTGTGTGTGCCTATATGCATGTGTGTGCATGTGCATGTACTTGTGCATGTGTGTGTGTGTGTGTGTGTGTGTGTGAGAGAGAGAGAGAGAGAGAGAGAGAGAGAGAGAGAGAGAGAGTGAGTATGTGAGAGTGTATGCTTGAAAGCTTATCCTGAGAAAGTTTCAGGACTGAACTGAGGTTCCAAACAACCAGAGTCATAGCGGGCCAGCTAACAAAGACTTTCAAATGGCTTCAACCCATTTCTAAGTAGTCTTCTCTGGTAGATACCTTACACCAATATAAACTGAATTGAGAATTACTTCTCTCAGTATTATCAAGAAATTTTATAAATTCAGATTAAAATAGATACTTAAAGCATTGTCTTCAATAGCGACATGAATGCATGTTGAATGAATGTCTTTGTAGTTGCATGTAGATATATAATATAAAGAGTTGATTCACTAGAAGTGAATGGGGGCTTTATTTGAATTCACCCTCTTTGAATTCCAAATCATCACCGAGTTATAATCCAATAAGCTTGTGTTGCTGTCTTCAGGCAAAATATTCAGAAAGAAAAATAAGTCAAATCATCTTTGATTATGTGCAGCATGTGGGCAAACAGCTGATTCTAGACAAAAAAAAAAAGGAGACAAGTGTGGTAATAAATCTCCTCTGTACCCATCTAGCTTAACCCAAAAGAAATAGGCATTTTCTTAATTAGTTCATCTGGAGAATGAAACTCTGTTGAGCTAATTTGGTCAGGAAGAAAAGGTAAGATTAATTATGTTTGTTTATTCATTTATATGGTACTTGTACCAGGATCCTGGAAGAATAGGATATATTAGAAATTAATCAATAGGTCATTGAGGTCAATACATAAAGTAGATGCTATAGGTTATACAGAACATTTTAGTTACTGTACAGTGAGCTGCCCCTATAGTCTTCTCATAAAACTTTATGTTAATTATTATTATTCAAAATGAAAGCAAGCGAGTGCTAGGTCAGAAGCAGAAATCAGAGACAGTGTCTTTAATAAGAAGAATCTCCAATAATAATCATTCTCCAGAGATTTTTATGCTATAGCATAGGCATACAAATAAAATACTTTGTGAATTTTATATAGTATTGTATATTATGTGAAGGCATTGGGGTTTTCCAGGAACAAAGTCAATAAAAGTTTAATTGCGGAATTAGACTTATCAAAGTCTTACTGTTGTCAGAAAGCGGAGAGAGAGATTGAGCATGGAAGAGGGGTCAGAGGTAAGGAAGAAAACAAAGGACAGGGAAAAGAAAAAGAAATGGAAATAATGAAGGGGTGGGGAATAAAAAGGACGAGAAGGAAAATTTAAAAGGTCGAACATAGGTAGAAATAAAAATAATAAGGCTAGGAAGATAAAGCGGAGAAGAAAAGATAGAGCAGAAAGAAAATAAGAAAGAGAGGGAAATTTAAAGGGATGAAAAGAATGAAAAATGTTGCATAGGGTTTCTCAACTTAAAATGACATTGAGAGAAATGTAATGAATGAACTCAAGAAAATCCAATGTGTGACAGGGAGACAATGCTTTCATATTTGGAGCCTTAAACATTTTTGACTAGATGAAAGCATCTTTTCCTCCTTTATTCCTGGTATCAGAGGCTGTCTTAGAGCGACAAGCTGGCTATAGTGTAGTGTTTAGCAAGAAGGAGGTCATTAGGAAGTTGTCTTGAGATGACCACTCATAATCAGGCAGAGAAAAGAGTTCGGCTGCAATGCATTTCCTTCAGTCATTCACTCAGTGAGGTCATATATCTCTCAGTATGCTTTGAGAAGATTGTGCCTCAGAGAGGCTAGACATGTGCATCTCAGATTGATGGGTAGTCTTTGATTATGGGGTGTGATTAGCAGGAACTGTGGCTTTGAGAAAATCTTCATCTTCGGACATATACTAGCCAATGATTGTTGAAAATGAATGAAGTTCTAGCATTTCATAAACTTCACTATGCCCACAGAAGAGTTGGATCTGGGGAAAAGCAAGAAGAAGGAGAGCAAGAATATGCATAAAATTAATTCAACATTATTGACTTTTATTACCATGAAAAGAAGAACCTCCTTAGAATCTTTGTTCTGTATATATCATTGCTACAATTTAATGATGAGTATTTTGGGAAACCTCACAGTTCACATAAGAGATAGCACTTATGATTTTTCAAATCTAATTCTTTGTGGTTTATAAGTAGATGCTATAGACTTACAAACTTTGTAAAAGGAAATCTTAGGGAAGGAAAAAGATTAATAAGAAGAAATACAGTCCTAGCTAATTTAACAGCCAAAAGTAACCTTTCCTATCTATCTTATCCATAGCTGTTTCAAAATATTCTTTCCTCTCTGGTAGCACTTCTGTTTCTCTTGTATATCAGTACTAGTAAGTAGTAGAGTCTTGATCAGAAAGCACAGTCAAGGTATAAAACAAGGATTCCAAACCCAATCCCATATGCCATTGCTAGGTTAATACTTTTCAACTCACTCACATGGAAGGTTGTCTATGACTCTAAAGGAAGAAGAAAAATTCTTAGTGCATAGCCCTAGTCAATATTTAGGCACAGGCCAAAAGGAAAGGCTTTAAGAATGGATTCCTTATGAATGGTCTAGAAGATATTAGCAATAGAAAAATTGATCCAGTATTAGAGCTTTGTTCCTTCTTCTTCCTCTTTTTCCTCTTCTTCTTCCTCTTTTTCTTCTTCTTCTTCTTCTTCTTCTTCTTCTTCTTCTTCTTCTTCTTCTTCTTCTTCTTCTTCTTCTTCTTCTTCTTCTTCCTCCTCCTCCTCCTCCTCCTCTTCCTCTTCTTCCTCTTCCTCTTCCTCTTCCTCTTCCTCTTCCTCTTCCTCTTCCTCTTCCTCTTCCTCTTCCTCTTCTTCTTCTTCTTCTTCTTCTTCTTCTTCTTCTTCTTCTTCTTCTTCTTCTTCTTCTTCTTCTTCTTCCTCCTCTCCCTCTTCCTCTTCTTCCTCTTCCTCTTCCTCTTCCTCTTCCTCTTCCTCTTCTTCTTCTTCTTCTTCCTCCTCCTCCTCCTCTTCTTCTTCCTATCCTTCTTCTCTTCCTCCTCCTCCTCCTTCTACTCCTTCTTCCCCCTCTCCTCCTCCCTTTCTCCTCCTCCTTCTCCTCTTCCTACTCCTCAAACTATAAAATGGAGCCTATAGAAGTAAAGAAAAATTGAGCTAATTAAATCCAAAAAACCTTGTAGGTTGCTAAATAACATTTAAAACACATACTTTAGTTTTTGTAAAATGATTCATGGTATATTTTGAAAATAATCGTGTGGATTAGTATTCTTAATAAGTAAACTATTTTGCTCCAGTATTAAGGTATTGAAGTATTGAAGATATGTGTATTACTATTTTATTGTTTTGATGAAACACCATGACCAAGGCAACTTATGATAGAAAGCACTTAAATGGGCTTATAGACCCAGAGATCTAGAGTTCATGATGGATGACATACTGAATGTATGGGAGAAAGAGCAGCTAAGAGCTCATATCTCAAACCAAAAACAGGGATGGAAGAGAGTAGACTTGAGATGGTAAAAGATGTTTGAAATCTTGAAGCCCATGGCCAAAGATATACTATGTCTAAGAATGCAACACCTAATCATTCTCAAACAGATCTACCATCTGGAAACCAAGTATTCAGACAAGCAGGACCATTTTTTGAAACTACCACAACATAAGTGTTTTCACTTGACAAGACTACTTTGGAACATTGGTGTTTTTGAACGGTGAGTTAGGAAATGTGATTCTCAAAGAAAGAACATGTCATTAAGGGGCACTGCAATGCTACCACTGTCTTGTAAATAAATAATGCTTTGCAGGTCAGTCATAATCCAAAGTCTGTTATCTTTTTACATATATCCCAATTGTTTAATAGAAGAGAGAGAGCAAATCTGTTCTTCTCACAGGGTCTTAGAGTCTATTACAGGTACAATAATTTGTTGTTTATGATGGAAGACATATATATGATTAATAAAAAGCCAAAATTAAAATTCAAAAGACATCTCTATTACTGTTCTAGGCCTCTGAGTATTTTTTGTTTTGATTAAGTTGTACTTCATCAAGATATCAAGAATAAGTTATTCACAATTAACTGAAATGTATTAGTTTCTGTACTAGAGTTTTGGAATTTTAAAGTCAAAGATCAGGAATATAAAGAAGACATTGATTTCTTTGCATTGTATCATGATGGAGGGATTGACAGCAAATAAGAAAGAAAACAGAGAAGCTCTTATGGAGTACCCAATGGGAATTCATTGATTTGGGGAAGTAGTATATCATTTTCTCGAAAGTTACAGTCACTGATGAACTCCTCATGTTCCAGTAAATAATCTTCTATTTATGTTATAACAGAAAACCATAATTATACTGAATTAATAAAAAGCAAACAAATAAACCCAAAAGATACCTCAGTTAGAAGGAGGCAAGTTAGAAGGAAAAGTTTTACCAGAATAAAAGGAAAAATATAAGATAGCTGGCAGTTTAAAAAAATAAATTTCAATGTATCTGTATTTAAAGTTTTTAAATGACAAAAAAACAAAAAAGGGTTCAGATATAATTTGTTACTTTTATCTCTAGAAATACTACAGTAGAATCTGCTCCAGCAGTACATAAACCTCCAATAAATCATCTTCTTTTGAAAGTTGCCACCATGACAAACAGAAACTTTCTCTTGAAATTTGGGAGAAGTTATGAAGCTTGACTTTCTGGGTCAACCATTAATTTGAGGTCTGGATTTTGAAGAGCAAAAAAAGGACATGCTTCTATATAAATGATAGTTTATACTGTTCTCTAGTAAATGAAGTAACTCTCTTATGAAAGGCATTATCCTGAGGATAAAGGATTGGATTGCATGCTCTGTGCCTGGAAGAGCAGTTGACTAAAAGCAGCGTTGTATAGTCATGAAAAGAAGTATTTAGGGATAGGTATAGCTATAACTCAGAGCTGTACACACAGAGGATGCATAGACATTAGGAATCTCTGAGGGGCATGCCATCAAAGACTAGCATTTTACAGAATAGTTATTTCCATGAAGAAAGTGAGAGTAAATTTCATAGAGAATTTCACATGTTCAAGGCTTCAAACACAAAACTAGTTTTATTGATTCAGGAAACTAGGAATCTAAAACTAGGAATCTATACCTGTAACTGCACTCAAAACTTCTTTTGAAACGAGTGCCTGTATTTCAACCCACCCTATTGTAAGAGTGTATGAATCATTTGCTCCAGTGGGTTTTTTTTGAAGATTATAAGACTGCAAACATTGACCAATCAGTGACCAAAAAGCAGCCTACATTATGAGAACAGGATCATGCTCTTACTAATGAAACCTTGTGGAGAGTTTTATGGGGCTGCTTGGCAGGAATTTGACATTGGTCCAGGACAAATAAATGGACTTCAGGCAGGAATTTGATATCGGGCCATGACAAGGAAATAAGCTCAGGGAAGAATCTAATTTTAGGCTAGAACAAAGAAGTAGGCTTCAGGCAAGAATATGAGTTTGGGCTAGGACAGTGAAGTAGACTCAGATATCTTGGTCATTTTTATAAGCCCTTAGAAAGAGTGATCACAGGAGTGATAACCATAGGACTTTGTTTATTTTCTTGCTTGATCCCTGACTATTTGTTTTTATTGCATTTCTTGTTCCTCAACCTAGAACTGACCTTATTTTTTGCAGGTAATTAAAATGGTATAAAGTCAGATTGGGGAAAAAATAAACCAGCCTCGGCCTCAGAACTAGCTGGGGCCGTGCTACAATGTTGTATAATTATCTTTCTTTCTTTTTAATCTTTGCTCCTGCACTGGAAAGCCTGTTGGCTGACTGAGCTGACTTGGTCAAAACCTCCTGTTGCATCAGGGATATTTGGCTTATTATGTGTAATTTGTGACACTTCCTTTCTTTTTTATGCCTTATTATAAAGCATGATTTCTCAAATGTTTTTTGAGTTAAAATATCTAAACATTGAAGAAATTGATAACTTTGACTATTACAAAGTGATGTGTTGAATTTATGTGTTTTTAAGAATACAAAGTCTACTATGATGATAGTGTGCCTGCATTAATAGTATTTATTCATTCACGAAGTCAAGGCCCCATGGACTAACACTTTCTTTTAGGCTTAATCTCTTACCACTAACTTACTTGGTGTTAAGTTTTTAATTTAATGAACTTTGGGGGACACATTCAAGTAACACTTTGTAAAATTCATAGCTAGTTGTACATAATGTTTGAGTCTCTTAAAATTTCTAGTGTACTAGTGACATTTGCTCTGGGTTATGCCATTAATATACCAGTTAAGTTTGATTTTCTTTGATGTGTTGTAGTGTCCAACTCTTGTCATATGCCATTAAGAGACAAAGAAGAAAAGCTAACATAGCCTGAAACAATTATTTGGATATACATAGTCATTATGCCATGTGGGCATGAAGAGTTTCTGATGATTCTTTCCAACACTGTAGAAAAGTAAAATTCACTATGATAGTAGCCATATACTACATGTCTAAGGAATTATTTATCTACTCTACAGAAGATTTCTCATGCAGTAGGGAGGTTGTAATCAGTGTTACTTCAAAATACCCATAGTCACTGCAATCCTTTAATGTCTGTGCAGTTTTTGTAGGAACAAATTGACAATTAAACCAATCAACTTCCCAAGATCTAGATAAGTATCAGACATCCTAACAACATTTTTCACTAACCTTTGACTATGAAAAGCATTATCTTTTGATCCTAGCTAGCCATTTCTGAGTATTATACACATTGTTGGTTCAGTTTTGAGAGAAGTTGTCTCAAAAATGTAAGATAATTTTTATTCCTATTTGTCTTGTTGTACCTCCTCTGCCAGTGCAATTGGAGATATTTATGTTTTCTCTCCAGATATTTTCTGCCATTTTAAAATGGTATAATGTTTAAAACTATTCATGAAATAAACTATTTGGAGGTCTTCTTGCTTAGATTTCACTATTTTCTTCTTAAATACTCTTTCCATGATTTACTATTAATTTCCATATCATGTAAATGGGCCTTTGACTACTTGTTTCTAAGACAAATCTAACAACGTATCTTTACTGCCTTAAGACATCATTTAGTGTATTAAAATATTCATTCAAGCAGAAGCCTTTCATATGGAAAACCAATGTCTAACTAAGTTTGTATTTCAACCACATTACCTTTAAACTGATTCACTTAGTGTCTTAGGGTTTTAGTTCTGTCAAGAGATGAATAACCAAAATTCTTATAAAATGAAACACTTAACTGGGGCTTGCTTTCCATTAAGAGGATTTGTCTGCTTCTGTGACCCTTTTTACTACTACTTGTAGTAGTAGTTGTCTCATCCAGCCTAAATATGAAGGGAGGTTCCTAGGCTTATTGTAACTTGATGTGCTGTGTTTGGTTGATATCCCTTTAATGCCTGCTCTTTCTTGTAGCAAAATAGATGAGGAAAGGGTAAGGAGGGTTGGGGGACAGGGACATGGAAGGAAAGAGTGAGGGAAAACTGTAGTCAGGATGGAATATGGGAGAAAAGAATTTTTTAAAAGAAGTCCCAAAAGTATAAGCAAGAATAATAAGGAAAACAGAGTAATGTATGTCATTAGGATATTCTGTTTGAATAAGGACATTATTCTCCAACAAAATAATGTTAATGATCACATGACCCTATTCATGTAACCAATGGTATTTATAGTAAATTGCTCTATGCAATTTAATAAATTTTCTAAGGTGACTAAAAATAAAACAAGTTATCTCCACTGTCATCATGGTGAGAAAAATGGTAGGAAGCATGCCAGCAGATAGGCAGGTATGGTGCTGGAAAAAGAGCCAAAAGTTCTACATATTGATTGGAAGGCAGCAGTAAGAGAAAATGGGTCACTGGGCCTGACTTGAGCCTCTGACATCACAAAGTCCACCCCTAATGACATATTTCCTCCAACACGGCTTCATCTACTCCAAGGTCACTTTTTCTAATCCTGTCAAATGGTGTCAGTGTCTATGAGGGCCATTTTCACTCAAGCCATCATTTGTAGAATCTGCTTGCTTCTGGGCTTTGAGATTTTCCTACTAGGTTACTTTATGGCATTTCTTACCAGCATAAAGGCAAGATGAGAAGATAATAAGCAGGCTTTGTGGAGAATTAAAGGTAAGGGATTTAAATTAACTAGCTCTGTCTAACTAGCTCTGTGATGAGGGTTATAGGCAGAGTTTTCAATGTGGTGACAAAATGACAGACATGGAGGATGTGGTGGACAGCAGTGAGTCCCGTATCCTGATATGTAGGAAAGAGGAAGGAAAGCAGTGGGGAAGGATGACAAAAACATTGTTCTTTCTGCATTGTTCCATTTTTCCCTTTTCTTCCTTGAGATGGTGACATCTATATTCAAAACATATCCTTCTCCTTTAGCTAGCTCTTTTCACTAACACAGCTGGGGACATGCTTTACACATTTTCTAGACATTTTTCAATGTCATCAGGTCAGAAGATTTACAGAAAAAAAATAACAGAACTCGAAGGAGACATGGAATCTCTAGATCTTTGGTGATATAAATTAAATGTATTATATTTATATGTCAAATTTTCTTGTCGTTCATGTCTTCCAAGTAAGTCTATGAAGCAATAATCGGTATTTATCTCCATCTTCCCTTTCACAATTTTAAAGACAGTTCCGGGCTATTTTTCCTAGTGTAAGAATTTTGAGCTTCTTCTGATAGATATGACTAAAATTATCTTGTAGCTCTCATAGAAAACCTTTAAGATAATAGTTCTTTGCATTTTATTCTTTCTGTTGATATTAAGTAGATTTAGTAGAATTCACTCTATTTTACTATTAACTTTTTAAACTTTCATATCTTTCAAATTAGTGAAACATTTTATTAAAACATATCTATTTATTACATATTTATTACATATCTTATGTATTAAGTTTCATAACCCAATCATTTCAGCTTGTATTCCCCATATTTTCTTGGTTCTGAGGCTATCATACTGGAGAATGATCAAAGTACCTAGAGCCACAAGCTAAGTTAAAACCATCCCTTTCCTCCCCTAGCAACCATCAGCTGTCTCAAAGCTTCTCATTTAGAGGCACCAAGTTGGAGATGGGTAGAGTAAGTTCATTAAAGATGGACACTAAGGAATAGAAATAACCAAAATACATTTTATAAAATTCTGAAAGAATTAAAGTTTTATTTCTTTTTAACTGAAAATTTATGTTTGTATACAACGCAGTCTGATCAGTCTGATCAGTCCGATCAGTCTTCCTTCCTTGTAGTCCTTTAAGTTACTCCTCACTTCCCCTCCTGTCTGGTTCCATGACCTTTCTGTCTATCTCAGTAGTCTATATCAAGCAGATATCTAGAGAATAATAATAAAATAAGATAAAGTAAAGAAGTTGGACTAGGACAAAACAAACAAGGAAGAAAAAATTCAACAAGAAAGCATATTAAACATATATAGACACAGAGACATATACATCTTTCATAGCAATCTCATCATACATGAACATAGGACATGAAAGTTCAAAAAACAAAACAAATGAAGCAAACAAAAACCTGTGGTAATACATTATGAGACAAAGAACCTCCAAAGATGCTATCTAGTTAATTTTGTGTTAATCATCTACTGCTGGGCATTGGTCTTAACCATTAAAAATGGGTTGTTTCCCTCTTGAGACATATTCAGACTTTTGTAAGCAGTTATCAATTGGAGCTACTGTCTGAGGTAGGCATGGGGTACTTGTCCACATCTCTGAGCTCTAGCATGACATCTGGAGAAGACCCATGTCAGTCCTGAGCATGCTGGCAGAATGAATTAATGTGAGTATCAGTTCTGTTGCTATGTTCAGAAGATCTTGTTTTCCTGCTTTCCTCTGTTCTCTTCTCTGGCTCTTTCTTCCTTCTCTTCTATTGGGTTCCCTGAATGCTGGAGAAAAGGAGAAGGTTTTGTTGGAGACATCTATTTAGGACAGAATATTCCAAGGTCTCTAACTCTTTACTCATTGTCTGATATGGGTCTCTGTGTTCTTCTCATCTACTGCAGAGGGAACGTTTTTCCCCTCTGGAATTTATGTATTCATTTTACATCCAGACTTCCCCCTCTTCTCCCACTACTCCCACTCACACAGCTCCTCCTTCCTTCCTTTCTTCTTGGAGAAAGGAGAGATCCTCCCACTGGCTATCAACCTACTCTGGCACAAGTCTCTTCAGTGCTAGGCATGTTTTCACTTGCTGAGGCCAGACAAGGTGCCATAGTTAATGGAACTAGATACACAGGTAGTCAACAGAGTCAGGGACTGCCCCTCGTCCAGTTCTTGGAAGACCTGCATGAAGACCAGGCTGCACAATTGCTACACGTGCAGAGGACTAGGTCCAGCCCATTCTTGCTTTTTGGTTGGTGGTTCAGTCTCTAGGAGCCCCCAAGCATAGAGATTATATAATAACAGAGCAGAAGGAAACAAAACCTTTGGAAAAAAAATGTCGACTTTGATCTTCTGTTTCATCAATTTCTAAATGATTTATATTATTTATATTATTTGGGATTTATATTATTTAGGATGCTCTGAGTCAACCATTAAACTGATCATGGAGTCCTCAATGGAGGAGTTACAGAAAGGACTGAAGGATCTGAAAGGGTTTGCAACCCCATAGGAAGAATAACAATATCAATGAACCAGAGCTTCCAGGGTCTAAACCACTAACCGAGAAACACACATGGAGGGACCTATTGCTCTAACCATATATATAGCAGAGGAGTCCTTGTTGGGCATCAATGGGAGAAGAGGACCTTGGTCCTGTGAAGGCTCGATGACCTAGTGTAGGGGAATGTAAGGGTGGGGGCACACCATCATAGTGCAGGAGTGGTGATGGGATAGGGGGCTTCTGGGGAGAAATCAGGAAAGGGGATAACATTTGAAATGTAAATAAATAAAATATCCAATAAAAAAGGAAATATTTGGATTTTATTTCATCTAAAGAAGTTTATCTGGAATAGATGGAAGGAATCATAGTAGCTATTTGTTTTTGTATGTATGTATATATGTATGTATGTATGTATGTATGTATGTATGTATATATGAATGTATTTTGCTATGAACCATATATAATAATGTACAAGCCATTGGAATCTGGATCTCCTCCAACCATTCAGCATAGAATTCACTGAGCCTAAGCTACATCTGGTATACTGCAATAATTTAACAACTACATAATTGATGCATCAATGACTCTATTTAACTATTCTGTAGAATATTCTATTTATTCTAAATCTTTTACAGGTAATGTAGAAAAAAATTTACTTAACAATCAGCAAAATAAAAATACAAACCAATATAAAATTTCCACATAGAAATTTATTCATTTTTATTTGCTGTTTTCTCTGGCATTATCTTCTTGGAACCAGATTGAATTGCATATTTTCACTTACCCTTTCTTCTTCTCAATAGAAGCTAATATTTCATTTGATATGTAACATTTTCAGGAAAGAAAACAGGATTGATTCTCTTAGATTTATGCTGAAGTTATTAACAAAGGAACGTTTCTCTTGGTGGTGAGTAGCCTTACGAATAATGAACAGTGGGGATCATCTGTGTGCCTCTCTTCATAAAGGTTTAAACATTTAAAAGGAAGCTATTGAGCCCAGATGCTATCTCTCAAATATCTAGTAAACAACTCTAGATTGTTATCTTTCCTATTTTGCCAGCCCGGTTTTGTTTGTATTGGCTATTGAAATATATGTGTACATACAAAGGAAAGAAGCACTTAGATTCAATACTTGGTTTCTCAACAATACTCAGCCTAGGAGAGACTGCTGGGTAGTTACATTTAATTACAAAACAAATACAAATCATTTGATGTGATCCAGCAATGATGCCTGTTTTCTGAACATCTCCAGGTTTGTTTAACTGATATAAGCTTCTAGTTTTCAATGACTGAGATACAGGGAAAATGAGGTGGATGTTTTTGTGGTTATGTTTACCCAGTGGTCAAATAAAATTGACCAGAATAGCTAGGCACAAGAAAGATTATTCTTTTTTCCTATGCCTCTTATAATAGAGAAGAAACGAGATCAATTCCACAGAAGCAAAGGTGAGGTGTTTTGTAGTACTTGGGGCTTGTTGTGGGGAGAGTGTTCAAGGATGGGCATTATGAGTCAGAGGTGAGTGGGACTCTGTTTGTGTAGCCAGGAGCTGGGGTATTTGCTTGTTTGTGAGTTCTTTCCTAAAGGAGGCTTTTCATCTTTCAAGGAAGTTTTTGAGGCACACATCCTAGCTTCTTTCCTGTTTTCATTCAAATGGATTGGTCCTAGGTCCAAGAGTGTGATACACCTGGACTAAAAATGACTTAAACCTCAAGGAAGCACAGAAATACTTGGCAGTTGGAAGGTCTTTACATAAGTATTTTCTGAAAAATATGGCCCTAGCTCATGTTAATGACCCCATTATTACTGCCTAAAATTTCAGTGAAGCAAAGAGAGATATTAAGGCTTGTTGGTCACCATAATGCAAACTATCACTTCTAAACAGAGGGCCCAGAGGCAGTATCCAAATTAACAAAATCAGAAATGAAAAGGGAGACATAACAACAGAAACTGAGGAAATTCAAAAAATTATTTTGTAGATTCCACTACAAAAACCTATATTCAACAAAACTGGGAAATCTGGATGAAATGGACAATTTACTAGACAGATATCAAATACCAAAGTTAAATCAGGAGGAGAAAAAACATCTAAACAGTTATACTGATATCAAAGCCACACAAACCCCCAACAAAGAAAGAGAACTTCAGACATTATGAATACAGATGAAAAATACTCAATAAAATTCTTGCAAACAGCACCCAAGAACACATCAAAACTCTTTGAATTTACTAAGAAATATGCTGCTTCTTAGCTAGATGTGGTAGTGCATGCCTTTAATCTCCGTACTGGGTGATGGCAGTGTGTAGGGGGTGTGGCTGAGAGATCTCTGAGTTTGAGAACAAGCTGCTCTACAGAGTGAGTACCAGGGAAGCCTGGGCTAAACAAAACTGTCAAAAAAAAAGAGAGAAAGAAAAAAGGAAGGAAGGAAGGAAGGAAGGAAGGAAGGAAGGAAGGAAGGAAGGAAGGAAGAGAAGAGAAAAGGAAGATGGAAGGAGGGGAGGAAAGGGGAAAAGAATCACTGCTACTTTATGTACACATGTAAAATTAAGTTTCAAAAAGCAAAATAATCAATGCCATACAAACTTGTACTTCATTCATATCACAGAATCGTAAAGCTCTATTTATGAAAATTGAAGGCATATATTCTGAGGAGGATTCAATGATATATTGCCCAAACTCCCGAAACCAAATTAGGATACTAGTCCAGGAAATATTTTTTCCTCGTGGGATTAATAATTTTTAAATAACTCTGCAAGATCAAATTGCCACACTGAGTAAATTGACAATAAAATTGGTTAAATAAAAGTCTCCAGCCCCTTGCACTAGAATGATGTCTCTGAATTTTTGTTTTCACTTATAATACATGAATTGAATTTGCAATTTTAGAGTAATATTCTTATAGATTTAATTGCTATAATATTTACAAGAATATGTTTCCAAAGCAATAGACAAAAACCTGTTTATGTTTTTTATACTTAATGAACAAATATTGATTCTGTCTTAGTTGTATTCTGTTCTCTTTTTATTTATTTTATTATTTTTTACATTTTTACTGGCTATTTTATTTATTTACATTTCAAATGTTATCCTTCTTTCTGGTTTCTCCTCTGCAAACCTCCTATGCCACCCCTTCCCCTGATTCTATGAGGATGCTCCCCCATGTGCACATGCACTCCCTCCTCAGTGCCTTAGCAATCTCCTACTCTAGGGCATCAAGTCTTCACAGGACCAAGGGCCTCCCCTCTTATTGATTTCAGATAAAGCCATCCTCTGCTACATATGCAGCTAGAGCCATGGGTCCCATCACATTTATTCTTTGTTGGTTTAGTTCCTGGTAGCTCTGGGAGGTCTGGTTGGTTGATATTGTTGTTCTTCCTATAGGTTGCAAACCCCTTTCACTTTTTCAGTCCTTCCCCTAACTACTCAGTTGAGGTCCCTGTGTTCTGTACAATGGTTGGCTGCAAGCTTCTGGTCTGCATATGTATTGGTCAGAATCTGTCAGAGCTTCTCAGGAGACAGCTATAAAAGGCTGTCAGCAAGCACTTCTTGGCATCAGCAATAGTGACTGGCTTTGGTGGCTGCATATAGGATGTATCTTCAAGTGGCGTAGTCTCTGGATGGCCTTTCTTTTATTCTCTGCTCTACTCTTTGTCCCTGTCTTTCCTTTAGACAGGAGCAATTCTGGGTTAAATTTTTTGAGAAGAGTGGGTGGCTTCATCCCTCAACCAGGGCCAGTGTCTAAACCCTCTATATTGTCTCTACAGTTTCTCCCTCCCCTTTGTTGGGTATTTCAGCTAATGTCATTCCTGTTGTGTCCTGTATTCTGTTTTCTTATCTGTATGTGTGTACACATGGTATGCTAGTTAACTTTTATGCATGAAGGTCTGAGGTTAATATCATATACTTTCTTTAGTTGCTCTCCATCTTATTATTTAGGACAGCATCTCTCACTCTTTTCTGAACTCACTGATTCAGCTACTAAATCACTGCCACACTAAATTTCTCACAAGGACACTGAGAAATTTCTCATAAGGACTCTGGTCCTTATGATTGCACAGTACACTATGTAAACAGCTATTCCCCACACCTTGCTTTTTTAAAAATGTTCTTTTTTTATTACAATATTGTTTAAAGTATTTCTCCACAGATAATCTCATTTAAGAACACAAATATAAAAATAGTGGCTCTGTTTTACTTTGTATATGAACAAATAACTCAGTAGGCTGTTCAAACTGCAAAGAGTTGCTGTCTTCTTCCTCATATGTTTCGATGATATCTTATGTTAGATATCATCACACAATTCTATAGACTAGGTATTCATAAAAAAACAGAAATGTATCAGTAATAGTTCTAGACACTGAGAAGATGGGCATTGAGGCACTGAAGTTTTTTTCTGTTTTTATTTATTTTTGTAACTTGTTCTCAGATGTTTATTGAGCTAGTAATAGTATTGCATGTGTCACTACTACATCCATGCATGTTACATACAAACATGGATGATTGTCCATTCTATACCTTTAGGCACATTCTTTTTTACAGTATACATTTTGCTTTGTAGTGGCTAAATATTAAAAACATATTATGACAGTTGTTATAGTATTCATTTATTCTGTTAATAAATATTTAATTGATGACTTACTAGACCTAAGTCCACTAGGTCACAAGCATGAGTAAGACACATGTATAATCATATTTTTTTCAGCACTATGCTTCCTTTTCATATTTATTATTCTCTCATTAAATTCATCTCAACCACAGCCTCCTCTCTGTCCTCCAAGCTCTTCCACCCCCACCCATGCTTTATGTTTGTCAAAGCCTGACTTTCTGACTCATTGGTCAGAATGAGTCAGACTTATTCTAATCTAATCCTTACGTGGCAGAACTAAAAAAAATGGCATCAATGGGGCTTTATGTGTTTGTGATTGGAGGATTCTGTAAAGGCCAGATGTCAATCTCAGGTTTCATACCTTAGGAGCCATACACCTGTTTTTGAGACAGGATCTCTCAGTGAGCCTGGAACATTCTATTTAGTCTACTTTGACTGGTTCTCTAGGCCCCGGGATTCAATTGTCTCCATTTTCTCAGCTCTCAGATTAAGAGTGTGAACACAAATTCTTTTGTGAGTTCTGGAATTGAACTCAAGTACTCAGATTTTTATTTTAGCAGTTCTTTAATGACTGACATCTCTAGTCTCTTCAATCTTTTTCATAATGGCATTTTTCCCACTCACTGACTTTCCCCCAAAACTTAATCACCTTCTAGCCCGTCACCACATAGTTCCATCTCTTTCAGGACAAAAATTAGAAGGTATCAATGTCAAGATCATAGCATGTTGTTGTAAATGTTGGCATTCTTGTTTGTAGCCTGAAAAAATGGTCATCTGTGGTAGTTTGGATAAAAATGGTCCCCAGAAACTCATGTGTTTGAAGGCGTGGCCCATAGGAAGTGGCACTATTAGGAGATGTGGCCTTAATGGAGTACGTGTGGCATTGATGAAATTTACCTAATTAAAATGAGGCTGATGTCAATTTTCAGAAAACAATTCCAGCCATTTCCTACAAAGACACCTGAGTTTTTAACCAATGCATGTTTTTCACTCTGAAGCTATTACTGAGGTGTCTATGTACTTTAATTTTTTCACTACAGGACAAATAGGCTCACTGGATCTTCAGCATTGATTTAAAAAATACGACATGTGCAGAATGCTAGTATGTTGGCAGCGTGCAATAGGACATATAGTTGAAAATGAATTATATACAGGATGAACTTGGCATCTTGTTTCCAAGTTGAATAATTTTAATACAAACTTTAAGATGTATATACTATGAAGTGACAAGAACCCTCTTGAGTTAAAGATTTAAAAGGACAGCTTTTCTCATATTAAGAATAGCTAATTTTGGAAGGTATGAATTTTTGGATTAACTATTTTGTACCTTGCTTATTCTATATGGCTAATAATAAATCAAATGCTACACTAACAACTGTCATATACCTCATTAGCAAACCTCACTGTAGTTTCACATTTTTACTGGTGCCCTTAAGAATAGGAGAAGTAAACTTAAAAGACAGTTAGAACACACCCCATGAAAGAAGCAGTCTAGTTGTGGCCACAGAGTCCTTGGTTCTGTCAGACATTCTGCCATGACCAGAATTGTCTTAGCCAGATAGACTGATTCAGATTGGTGTTTTGTTTTTCTTCTTAACACAGAAGTTTAATAAGCACAAAATACAGAAATTCTATATATAATCAGTCACTTCACAGATCTTTAGAGGCGTGTGTGGGATTCCTAGTGTAATCACTGAAATGAATAGACAGCTGACTGTGGGGAGCCAACAGAAGGCGGCTATTATCCTTGCAGCCATCTTGAGCCATATACCCTGACAAGAGACTTGTTTACAACAGACTACAACAGCTGAGCACACTCTGATAACATCTTGTTTTAGATACCCAGGATTTTTCCTTGGGTGTGTGAAACTTAAAGGTGTGTGACTTAAGGGCATGACTTAGAGATCAAATTTAGAGACAAGACTTAAAGGTGTTATTTAAGGATGTGACTTAAAGGTGTGACTTAGAAGTGAGACATATAAAAGGTGAGAGGCAGACAGAAGAAAGACACTTGGATTAGACACTTGCACTCGAGACAGGCACTTGGAAGACAACTTGGAACTGGGAAAGAGACTAGCAATTTAGAACTAGGATTAGGACTTAAAACTTGGTGCCAAAGCCCAGGAGCTGAGACTTGGTACTTGGAACTTGGGACTTGCACTAGGAAGAGAGTCTGAAGAATAAACGGGATTGAATTGCACTCTGTCTGGTCTCCATTTTTCGAGTCCATCCTCACTCTCTCTCTCTCTTGCTGAACACTGACCTGCAGACTGGAGCAGCTTGGGGCAGGGTGGGCTCTAACAGTTTAGCTCCCAAGGCTTTTGGCAGTGTGGGTTCCAACATTGACAGGACGATCTGTGACATTTTGGCCTCCAAGCATGGGGCAGAGTGGTTCTCAACAGCTGACATCTCATTGGGGAATCTGTGGTTGGAAGAACAGGACTGAGGAACTCATTTTTCTATGCTAGCCCATTTAGAAGACTTAATCTCTTTCCTTAGTGATAAAACAACAATAAACATAACCATAACAAAAAAACACCTCTATTTAAAAATTCCCAAAAGTTCCCTTAGTGACAGTAAACAGCAGCATTTTTGGGAAAGCTTCCCATGTCTTATTTTTTTTTAATTCATTTATTTTATTTTATTTCTAAAAATACACTGTAGCTGTCTTCAGACACAGCAGAAGAGGTCATCAGGTCCCATTACAGATAATTGTGAGCCACTATATGGCTGCTGGGAATTGGGTGCAGGACCTCTGGAAGAGCAGTCAGTACTCATAAGTATTGTACCATCTCTCCAGCCCCCTATGTCTTGGGTTTTTAACGTGTTCTACAACCATCCCACTCTCAAGGAGTTCTGTGTGATTTCGTTCTCATAAACAAAACAAAAGCAAACGAACAACAAAATACAAAACAAAATTCTCAAACTTCATTATCAGTGATTGTTACTCTTTGAATTTTCCAGAGGAAGGAACTGGAGTCACTGACTCTGAGGGTGCCTTCATGACAGTGAACATCCAGTGTCCGTGTTTCTCTAGGACCCTCATTTCACCTTGTTTCCCTCTTACCAACAGATCTGCCCCTTGCACCATTTTAAGATCCAGAACCAAATTTTATCTTCAACTTTTTTTCCTTATGTGTCTCTGTCTTGCACATAGATATAATCCATTGATCAAAACTAGAATGCAGAGCTACTCATTTAAATCATGTTTACAGAACTAAAAGCCTTAACCATGGCACTGACATGTACCAGGTAATTTCAGAAAATGATGCTTCAGTCTAAAAGTAGGAATTTCTCTGTAAAACAGTATCTGAACAATATCACATGGGGCTCCCATATAAGTGTAAGATCCCTGACTAAGGTTGCTTAAGTGACTAATGACTTCCTAGTTCTGCTATCTGAAGCCTATACTTTCTCAAGGGCTGTACTGAATTAGTGAATAAATGTGATACGCTAAGATATGCCATTTCCCATTATACATGGGACTCTCCTGATCAATGAATACTGGTCTTGGGAAAAGGATCTTAGACATGTAGAGTGGGGTCAATCTTTCATTCCCTGTTTTCACACTTATCCCTTTTTTTCTCTGTAGCCTCTTCATAGCAGTCACCTATACATGAGATGGGCTTTCAGAGAGTCTTCTAAATAGTTCCTCATTTTTCATCACTAGAACCCACCCTTTGCCCCACCAAAGCAAAGCCTATCTAATATTGTCTCCAATCTCCCTTCAGGATGATCAATCAGGCATTGCAAAGGCAAATAAAATTGAAACAAAACAAAATGCATATTTAGATGAAAATGTAGAGCTGGTTTACTCACCATTCCCCAAAGACTCAAGCAACAGTATTTTATTGAGTAGAAGAATTAGAGTCTCCTGCTCATTTGCCAAAATGTTACCATTGTTAGGTTGGAAAATTTTTCACGTGGAGAATACGTTAAAAAGTGATGACATTATTAGCTCTGCCCATTCCACTAAACCTGCACAAGATTAGGCCCCTCAACATTACACAGATTGGTGAGGGACTGAGAGGCCATACCCCGTTATGAGGGTCATTCTATTAGCAGTCAGTGGTTGCTGGGAGGGGAAGTGTCATTTTCCTCAGTAGTGATACCTCTAATAAGTTTCTTATGTTCTAATATATATCCACCGATGACTTCCACAAATGATAACTTTACATGGAAGAAATTTTTATTTGCAGCAACCATTGAAAAAGGAGATGCATGTTTGATCTGAAACAAATAGATAATCAGTTACCTCTTGGTAGCCTACTTGTACAGAATGTTAATTAAATAGGAAAACACACACAAAAAAAAACACAAATCTATGATTTAACAAATGTTATAATCCAATCTATAATAAATAGGCAATGATTGTTATAAAAGACCTCTACTTATGATACCAAAATTACTTTTATGCGCTGTCCCATCAATAAGAAACCTGTATCAACACTTGCAATAAAGTTAAAGTAACTCTACTAGCTAGGCAATAGTAGTACATGCCTTTAATAGCAGCTCTCCAGAGGCTGGGTCAGGGTCAGGGTCAGGGTCAGGGTCAGGGTCAGGGTCAGAGTCAGGGTCAGGGGAGGCAGGGGAGGCAGGGGAGGCAGGGGAGGCAGGGGAGGCAGGGGAGGCAGGGGAGGCAGGGGAGGCAGGGGAGGCAGGGGAGGCAGGGGAGGCAGGGGAGGCAGGGGAGGCAGGGGAGGCAGGGGAGGCAGGGGAGGCGGAGGCAGAGAGATCTCTGAGTTTGTGGGTCTACAGAGTGAGTTCCAGGTCAGCCTGGTCTAAACAAAGAAACTCTGTCTTGAAAAACCAAACAGATGGATGGTAGATAGATAGATAGATAGATAGATAGATAGATAGATAGATAGACTCACCAAATGTTTTAAAAACTAACATATACTAACCATATGGTGTTAAACTTTTACTGTATTCCAACACTGTCAATGAACACTATATAATTTCCAATGCCATTCTATTTACACAATAGTATTCATATCAGAATGATATTTTAGATTTTATAAATATCAATGAATAAGAAGCAAAATGATGTTTATAACTATACGTTTCTCAAAAAAACTAATTAATTAAATGTCATTTTATTAAAGAAAGCCTATGAAGTACATTAAGCTTACATTGATTATTGAGACATATAGTGAGAAGGCAATAAACACATGCAATATTTGCACAAAGTGCTTTGCTTCACCTATTATATTACTGAAAGCAAGACTTGTATTATTTATGATCAGTTTAATTAATGGTCCTTCCCCAAGTGACAACTTGCCAGAAACATGCACACACATATTGTAAATATATTCATGAGAAGCACATGACATGGGTATTTTAATGATCTCTTAATAAACACTTTCAGTGTGTGATGATGCATGAAGCTGGTGTTGAAATGTTGTAGTTGCCTGAGGTGTGTAATGTGCCACTAAAATAAAATCAAATAAAACAATGTCACATTAGTCGAGATATTGTTAAAAACAACTATCAGTATGGTGTTGCCTATTTTCTTTTTCTATTAAATTATTTTATTTATTTACATTATTAATTTTGTCCCATTTCCTGCTCCCTTCACCCTGAGTTCGTTGTCCCATCTCCCTCCCCTTCTCCTCTGAGAGAGTGTTCCTGACTGACACACTATCCCCCCAGCATCTCACTTCCTTGGGGCATCAATTTCTACAGGATTAGGCACATCCTTTCCCACTGAGGCCAGACAAGGCAGTCCTCTGCTACATATGTGCTGGGGGCCACAGACCAGACCATGTATGCTCTTTGATTGGTGGCTTAGTCTCTGGGAGGTCTGACCAGCCAGGATTAGTTGATACTGTTATTGTTCCTGCCAGGTTGACATCTCCGTCAGCTTCTTCAGTCTTTCCCCTAACTCTTCCATAGGAGTCCCTGACTTCAGTCTAGTGGTTGACTGTAAGTATATGCATCTGTCACTGTCAGCTGCTCATAAAACCTCTCAGGGGACAGTCATGCTTGTCTCCTGTCTGTAAGCACAGCAATGCATCAGTAATAGTGTCAGGGTTTGGTGCCTGTGTATAGGGTTGATCGAGACAGAAGGAAAGGCCATCCAGTGTCTGTTTCTTAAAATGAATAAAATGAACATCATATACTCATGATATCACTTTTGAAATGTCTTCTACATTACAGTGAAGACAATTGATATGAAATAATTGTACTTAAGAATATGCAGTTTCACAACACAATGAATATCAGCTCTTAGCAGACATTTTACTGCACTTAGTGACTCTAGATACCCTCTCCCACTTTCCAAGATTTAACAATAATCTTTAGAACTGTGACACTAACTCCATGTTGGCATTAGTATTCTGAATTTGATGGGAATAAACTTAGGACTGACATATCATGTAAATTTAAGTAACACTACACAATAAATTAGTTCGAAAATTTGAAATTTGTGGCATAGTAATGCCTTAACCACTGACATGTTTACCCTGAAATATACAAACCATATCAATTTTGACTTCACTTGTAAAAGAGATATTGATATCAGTGACTGAGTAGTTAACAACTTTAGTGAGTCATTTTCTATATTACAAAATGATGTACAGACTAACTGTATAAACTATTTTTTTAAAAAAATGGTTAGGTTAAGTTCAAAATGTCATGCTGTCTTGTGGCTTTCAGAATGAAGTTATTGGCTTCTGAGAATTATAATTTTGAATCATTTAGTATTTGAAATAAATATTGCCACTGAAGAGACTCAGAAATACTAAGTGATCATTTATGAGCCTGTAATGACCATAAAGAATGAATATGAATTCTTCCTTCTGTGATTCCTGTGTTAGTGTGCTCATGAGATTTATGTACATAACAGCATGAATCTCAGATGTCACCACATGCTTTTACAGAGAACATTAGTAAGAGTTTGAGGAAAGGAGAAGAAAGAACATTCATCAATATGGGCTGTGTAAATGTGTTATCTGTGTGTGTGTGTGCCAAAAGCCTTTCCTGTCTGCCTTCAGTGAGTTACCCGTACACACATACACACTCTTACAAAAAGTAAAATAAATCCTTTTTTTAAGGCAAAAAAAGGTTACATTTCTTCAAGAGCTATTTTATTTATTTACATTTCAAACTCTATCTTTTTTTCTGTTTTCCCCTCCACAAACCTCCATCCCATTCCTTCTCCCTGTTTCTATGATGATAACAGGGTGCTGGGGTGAGAGGCACCAGGAAATTGCAATAACTACTGTTTAAAAGTGTAGCCTGAAAAGTTCATTCATCCTGAGACATTTTCTTCAGAAACATATCTCAGGGGACTTTAGCATTTATTTTGCTGTTGAAAATTAATGTTGGATTAGGATGATTTAAATAATCACTATTTAACTTGTAAGGACAATCTTCCTTCCTGACATAGGAAATTTATCTAAGTTAAATGCTGGGTAAAAAAGATGAATGATTGATTTGGCTAGAAATATCAAACTTTTCTTCCCTTATTAAAAAAAAAATAAATAAATACAATTTACAATACAGTGCCAATTGCAGTCAGAAGGAGCATGAGGTGAATTGAAAATCTGTTTCTGTTTTTATGTCTGTCCCTTTTTTCCTTTTGCCTGTCTGCCATCTCTCTGATGTTTACAACACGGCTGGAGTTCTATTGTTTTCTTTTTTTCTTCCTCAGGACTTGGAATTAGCATCTGAGAAATTAATTGTCTTCCCACTCCATGCTAGCTGTGTTGTTGTCTGATGCGGCCCCTCTGTCCAAGATTTTTCCTACATCACTGAGCAGAGAACAGCATGCTTCCTTTCAGTGTTTGCTTCCTGACAGCTCTCCTCTTCCATAATAGAAAGACAGAGCAGTCAGAGACTCTATTAAATAGACATACTCAGTTTGTTTCTGTGCTTGCATTACACAAACACCCTGAAAGGAAATACATGCTGAAAACCATATCTAGGATAATTCCCAGTTGTATTGCCCAAATGATTTTCATTAGCACTGAGAATTTAATGTCTGGGTCGGGGGAGGGACATATCTTGATGTTCAGCTAAAATTACTTTGTATAAATTGGAAGTGCTATTTTAATAAATTGATCAAAAAGGCAATGTCTTTTCCAGGCATGATAATATTCACCTCTAATTCTATACAGCGTTCCAAAGAACTCAGGCAGTGAGACTTTGAGTTACAGGCTAACCTAGGCTTCATAATAAGACTTTCTGTAAATAAAGAAACCAATAAAAGTTTTACCCTGAACAAGAGTGGATAGTTCTTAAAGTGCTAGATAATGATGTAAGAAAGGGAAGATGCAAAACTTTATGTTCTCAAACCCCAAACTATGACAAAAATCACAGCCCCAAGCCATGGTACAAAGCAAAGCTCAAATTGCTTTTTTGTTGTTGTTGTTGTTCATGTTTTGTTTGTTTGTTTGTTTGGTTGGTTTTTTTACTTTTTCTGAGAGACAAAGTTCAACTGAAAGAAAATGAGGACATGAGGTAACATCCCTTACAAATTCCTAAGGACCCAAACCTGCATGTTGTATCAGTGGAGGAAATGCTAGGCAGCATAAAAGATACATAACAAATTCATAATCTCCAGTAAACTCAAACCATGATATTTGCCCCCTGTCATGCCCAATGGAATTAAGATACTGTACTATATAGTTAAGAATAAGAAATGTGGGTTGGGCAGAGTGGTCCAGAGGGCCAGGATAATGAATGGAAATTTGTATCTGCTGGGGCCAGATGGGGGGGATAGGGGGATCTCTAGGAAGTCATAGAGACCTGGCTTGGAGGAGGCTTCCAGAAATCAATGCTGGTGACCTTAGCCAAGATGCCTAACAGTGGGAACATGGAACCTGAAGCCTTCACCTCTTGTAGCCAGGCAGGACCCCTAGGGGAGGGATACAGAATCCAAGCCACCTACAAACTTTGTCCTGCTTACAAGATGTGCAGAGAAAATTAATGATACTCTGTTATGCTTGCAGACGGGAACATGCTGGCTACAGAGATACTTCACTCACCAACTGACTCAGACTGATGTAGACACCCACAGCCGAACAGTGTATGGAGCTTGGAGACTCTTATGGAAGAATCAGAGGACGGATTGTGGGCCAGGAAAGGGGTAGGAACTCCACATCTACAGGAAGTGGAGGAACAAAGTGAACTAATCAGTATCCCTCAGAGCTTTCAGAGACTGAGTCACCAACCAAAGAGCATCCTCAGGCTGGAGTGAGGCCCCTGGCGTGTGTATGTAGCAAGCATACTTGCAGCTGAGACTCCATGTGGATCCCCGAACAACTAGAGCATAGGCTCTCCCCTAAAGCTGTAGCTTGATGTGGTATCCATTTTCCAGCAGGACTGTGTTGTCTGGCCTCAGTGAGAGAGGATGCACCTAATCCTGTAGTGTTAATGCACCAGGTTAGGGATGGGATACACAAGAGGGCACCAACCTCTCAGTGGAGCTGGGGAGGTAGGATATGAGGAGGGACTCTGTGAGGGAACTGAAAGAGGACAGTGTTTGGGATGTAAATAAAAAAAAAATAAGAAATGTGGATTTTTTTCTAAGCTATACTTGGAGATTTAATGTATTGAATAACGTTATTTCAAATAGTCTGAGGTTTAAACTGACAAAAACAATTATTGAATATTTTTCCTTTTCTCTGAATTTTTTTTTCACAAAATAGTGCTGAAAGAGAATAGAGTTGAAGAAAGCTGATTGATGAAGTATGGAAAAGACAGTGCAAAATAGCACAGCCATTTACTGAACTAATTATCCTACTGCCTCAGCACCCATGATAGCAATTCCTTGTTGGGTCATCACGCAAACTCAGAAGGAGGCTATAGCTCTGAACTAGATTGGACATGATGCCCCTTGGGCCGTGTTTTCATAATGCATAATGACTCAGTACTGAATCAGTCCTTAACTCGAGGAACAATAGGGGCATTTCATCTAAGCGTTTCTGTAATATTTATCAGTGCAGAATCTGTTGGACTTAGTGAGATCATCACCTAGACCAGAATGATTTTGCGATTCAACCACCTTAGATTTCTATGGAAGATACAGACTGGAGTAAATGAAAACAATCTTACCAGAGAGCTCACAATCACTAAAGTTAAAATATCTTTTTTGTTTTATTTTAAAATACTTCTCCTAAAGCACAAAAATAGAAACAGAACCATTTCTGCACTATCCTTTTATATCCAAGGAAAGAGCAGACAACTAACTACTCTTTAATAAATGGTAAAGAAATGCCTCCTTTGATGGAAAACATTTTTCATTTACTAAGTGCTGGCAAGCAATATTAATATTGATTCAGACTTAACTATGAATGCTGACCTCAAAAGTACCGACTGTGATTAGCTGGATGTGCACTGGCCTCACAGGCTATAAATTCTGACTTTTTCTCCTGGATGACATTTTAAATCAAGGCAATTTGAGTTTCCTATACTATCATGGAAGCACTGAACACTTTTAAACACTGTTGATACAGTTCTTAATGAACAGAAAATAATATATCTAGATAGATAGATAGAGAGATAGAGAGATAGAGAGATAGAGAGATAGAGAGATAGATAGAGAGATAGATACTGCAGTTCTGCACAGTATCATTCTATCTGCTAGGAAACACTTTTCTGGAGATTAGAGAAGTAGATAAAATGTAGTCAGTACATGTTTGGGCTTAACCAACCATTTAGGTGTAATGAGAGTAGAGTGAGCCAATTCCTAGAGAATAAAATGTAGTTTTCTCTCCTACAGCAAGACCTTCATAGTATCATGTTGATTCTAGAATGTGTAGATGCCAATTACAATCAAACTCAAGGGGAACAAAAAAACCCATGTATTGATTTGGGTGATTTAAAATGTAAGCTTTCAAGGAGTAATTCTCTGTAGTTTAGAAAACACAAGCTCGGGGCTAGAGAGTTTACTCAGTGGATAATGCAATTGCTGCATCATATGAGGCCTTGAAGACCACCAACACCCACATAAAAACCTAAGTTGGTGGCTCAAAAGAGGGAACAGGGGGACCCTTGGGTAAACTAATTAGCTTAAATGACAAAAATCTATGTTTTAATAAAAGATCCCACCTCAGTACATACAAAGGAGAGAACAAAAAGGACACCTAACATCAACTTATTTTCTCCATATACATACAAACATTACACATATATATGTGTGCCCACAAATACATAAATATACAGAAATATTCACTTGCATTCCACACAGAAGAAAAAAAATCCCCACTTTATATATCACATGCTCAAATTATACATTATTCCAAACTGATTAAAAAATAATCATAAGAAACTTGTGAGCTAGTTTCTGTTTGCTTGTAATATATCCTGGAATTCCTTCTTTGAGATACACATAGTATGTGTTTCTATTGTGCTTCTTAATGACACACACTCTCTTGGTTTTTAGTGAGTCATAGTCCTGTCTCTATCTTTTCATTTTCATCCACCCAGTTTCAGGTTTTTGCTTTTGTCTTTCCATTTGTTGTACTTTTTTCTCTGCATGTACTGATTATTGAGAACTGTAAAGGAGCCACATTTTTTGAACAATGGCATGTACCTTTTGTGGAATTTTAAAATACTTCATGTAGCTGAATGATTTCAACTTTGGCTATATTGTAAAGAGAACAGGCTTGCTTTTGGCTCACGGGTCTGTTTGCAACAAAGCATTGAGAAGAGGCAGAGACTCAAGAAGCCGCTGACAGCAGGGTGCTAATGTGGTCAGAAGTAAGACAGGAAAAATGCCTCTATTTGAGAGAGCCCTTCCTGTGTGCAGTTGTCTCTCTCATTTGTTTTTTAACCGTACCTGTCTCTTTTATCCTCTGTCCATTACTTTTTGCGATTGAATAACTCTTAAGACAGGTTGGCGCATGGCAAAAATACTCAGTAACTGAGGAGTGGGGAAAGCCTGCAAATAAGCACACTATTAAGAGAATTAACGAGTTCTAGGGATAGAAGGGGAAATGAATGTCCTGTGGGCACCAAAGGAGGCATTTCAGACACAAGGCACTGCCATGTACTTTGAGACGTTCTCTACACAGGAGTAGCAGAATCAACTCAGTGTGGTAGGTAGCAAAACAGCCAGATATATTTGCACTGCTTCTCTGATTTATTAATTTTTTTCAATCTTTCATTTTAAGAAATGATAAAAAATACAAATGTAGATATTTCATGCTCTAAATCAGATATATAGGGAGGAAACTATAGGTGTATTGCAACCTAACTATGATCCATTAGGAAATAGTGCATACTGTTTAGTATGTAACTTCCAAAGATGTCACATCATAATAAGTGGTAAAAAAAAAAAAAAAGTGGTATTTCAAGTAGTTTAATAAATACACATTGCTCTCTGGGCCACTTTGTGAAAGACAATTACAAAGAAGGGATTTTAAAACCAGGATTTGTCTGACAGGTAAAGTAAGTATACGCTATAAAAATTAGAAAACTCATTAAGTAAAGAAATTCAAGAAATAAATATCTTTGTATCTTTCCCAGGAGACATATGGAGCAATCCTAGTGGAAGGCTAAAATAGAATACACAGGAAAATTAAGCAGACTGACTTCAAAGAAGAGAAGTTATAGAAAAGTAGTCATCTTAGTGCAAGTGAATTAGCGTTAAACTAATCATAGCATGAAGTGGTTTTCCTGCTGTATTGTCCACTCTTCTTATGCTTATTGCAGTTACCCCATCATGCTTAGGTTTCCAGTTTTCATTTTGGAGGTGGCTACTGTATGATCTGAATTATTGCTTTTTATCCCAGTTATTAAATCATAACAATCATTTCATTCCAGTGGGTAAGCTGTAAAACATAGTTATTACTTATAAAAATCAATGTTAACAAACAAACAAGTTTTATAACTGATGAGCCCAAACACAGTCTATCACTCAATTTTTTTCATGTCACGTTTAAAGCTTATCCATAGTCTGAAGGTGTGATCTTAACTCCCAGCACTGCTACCTTGGGGCTAGCTGAAGTCACACTTCAAATAGCTGAGGTGCTCTTTGTTGCATTAGGATTCTCTGAGGTCCTTTCTCCCCAAGGGTACATGTAGGTTTTAGTATCTAATTCCAAAAAACATATGGCATCCATATTACTCATGGTACAAGTCAAAGCCCTTGGTCCTTCACCTTGAAGCAGCTTCGTCAGTTCCTCTGGCCTCTCTTTGCTCCCTCTACCTGAGCTCTTCTTCTCCTGCAGCAGGAACATCTCTTCCCTAGCTCTTGCAAACATGCTCTGCTCTCTACCTGAGGTGATCATCCTGCAGAGATTCACCCTGTGCAAATTTTGGGGGGGTTCAGACTATCTTAGAAAACCGACCAAAATTTAAACTCAAGTAAACAAACAGGCTGGTATCTAGCACCAGGCTCCAGGTTACCCCCACCCCACTCCCCCACAACAAAACCTGTGTTTAGCCCCAGTTTCCAGGTTATTCCCCCAAAAGGTATGCACCCGCAGATTACAAGCCTGACAATCAGGAATCAGGAGGAAAGTAGAAGTTAAGTTCACAGTTTGGCTCCCAGCGCCATCCAGTGATGATAAAAGGCCATAATGGTCCCCCAATCACATGTGTACCAGGATAAATACCCCTTTCTTGCCTGTATAAATGGTTGCCCAAACCTAGGCTTAGAGCTCCACTCTCTTGCTACGTCAGGGTAGGGGGAATGCAAGCTTGAGATTGAATAAGGAGACCCTAACACAATTACATCAGATTAGGCTCCTTCATGGTCTTTTGAGGTACAAGAATGTTTTCTGGCACAACACTTTTACCTCTTAATGCCTTCATGGAAATGGTAAATCCTGCTTGTGAGTACAGCTTATGACTTTTTCTCAATATACAATACTACCTACTCAACTCCAGTCAGTATCATTGACAGCTGATACTGAAGAATCAGACGATCTTCTCATTAGATCCAATCAATTATTTCTACATTTAATTTGGAGTTAAAAATAATTAAAATAGAGAACAACATTAATAACTTCATGAAACCATTTTTCTACATATGAGTTAATTTCTATATAAATAGTATACAACTAAGTAAAATTTAACATCTTTTCATACAAATGCATAAATATTTTAATCTTACATCATCAATTGTTTCAATTCAGCCATACATTTTTAAAAATATCAACATAACTCTGAAATTGTTTTCATGATTTGAACTTAGAGTGTATGTGTTGATATTTAATGAACAAGTCCTTATTTTCACCCATTTATGAACATATTCATCATATTGAGAAAAAGCTCTTTTTTTTCAATAAGATCAAATGAAAATTTTAAATATGAATGTCAATTCACAACACTTTTGCTCTAAAGTTTTTATTGTACATTTCTTGATGTTGTTTGTGCATTTAAGTTTTGTATTTTGAGATAGGAAGTCAGTATGTTAATTTAAAATATCTGGGCTGTGACTATGCTAATGTAACATCTAAACTAATCATAACTGAGAAAATACTAATTTCATTGTTTCCAAATTTTTACCTTCTAGCTCAGTTTTCTATTGACATAAGATGAACTTTCTGGTCCAACCAACATTTCATCATGATTAGAGAGATGCTCTCAAGGCCGCATTCCTCCCTGAGAAGCTTTAAGCAGTTGATCATGCTGAGAGGAAGGGAATCATTTTCCTCAGTGGTGTAGCAGGTATTAGATAACTTTTGCCAGGATAACCCACCAACACACACATCATTTGCAGGCAATTCCAATTAATGCAGTGGCCCAAACATAGAAAGTAATGGATGGCTTCTTGAAGAAGTGTATTGTGTATGTAATTAGACAGAAGTAGACAGGAGAAGATACTAGGAGAAAAGACTATGATTAAACACACTGCATATATCTATGTAATTTTGGAGGAATAAAAAGTCAATGGTCTTTTCTAGGTATTAAATGTCTTAGAAACATTAAAACATGTTGAAATATATTTACAATGACAACCACTAAAAGTGGGTTCTACAAATTAACCTATGAGTATTTTCTATAATGGACAACTGCCAAAATTGTTTTCTAAACTAATTTAGTGGCATATATTTCAAGTATATAAACTAAATTTTGATACATATACATAGGTAAAAATGATTATTACTGGTTGAATGCACTTACACATCCTGCTACATATATTTAAGTGGTTTTAGCATTTAAGATCTGTGCTCAGTAAAAGGAAATTTAAAGGCTCCATGTGCAATACCACAAAACAAAACAAAAAATAAACAAACAAAACCTTTCTTTTTCTCCCAGAACAAAGCCTATTATTGCCTTCTCTGAAGACTGATATCACTTTATATGTTATAAAAACTCATTTTATTTCTACTTACCATTTTGTCAGATTTAGTAGTTATCTCTTATTTATTCATGAGACAACTATGCATATTCACATTCAACCAATATGTAAATATTTGAATTTTAACCTTCAGACTTCGTAAGCTTATCATTGTATTTTTGAATGCACATTTGTTTCAAATAGCCTCTTTTAATTGAATAGAAGAAATTATTTAAGCATGCTTCTTTTCTCTACATTTTCAATGGTTTCACATGCATGGATGCAAAAAATATTTAAATTTATTATAGAATTTAAAGTAATTTATTATTTTCTTTCAATAACTAATCCAGTTAGCATGCTTTCTCAATTGCCCAATGAGTTATGTATTTTTCAAACAGTTCTGGCTACTTATTTACATTTTCCTGAGCAAGTTGAACATAAGAAAAATCATATGAGAATAACTTCTCATTTTTGATTCATTATTTGTGGGAAATGAAGATATTTCCTCTCTACAACATTTCATAACTAAGCAGATTTTAGTTGCAATTTACAGTAAAATAAGATGGAAAGATCTGTGTATAAATATTTAGTTATTGTTAGGTTTCTTTTATTTTTATTTTCTCAGTTTATTTCTGAGAAACAGATTTTCAAAAAGCAACATGTATTTATTTTATCCATAACCTCACTGAAAGTTTGAGTAATGCAGAAACTCAGAAGACAAGGAAAACCAAAAACTTTGTCTTCTTTAATGGGAATTACATTTAAAGTAAAATTGAACAGATGTTTAAAATTTGTTGTAGTTAATTCTAAGTGTCAAACTAATACAATGTAAAGTGTTCCATGAAGAATGTTCTCAATAAAGGACTATCTAGATCAGACTAACCACACACATGTCTGGAAGTAGTACTTTGATTACTTTAATTGAGTTGAAAATATCTGCCAATAGTGGGTGACATTATTTCCTATGCATAGGATCCTAGATTGTCAGAACAATAAAAACAAAATTGAAGTGCATGTATGCATCCATTATCTCTCTCTAACTATCCTGATTAAATTAATTGAGGTCCAAAATCTTCTTCCACTATGGGTGGCACCATTTGCAAGGCAGGGCACCCTGTTTTATATAAGAGTGGAGAAAGTAATCTGAATGCAAACACACATTTTCATTCTTTCTGGCCTCCACAACTTTGGGTGTCGTTACGAATTGCTTCATGTTATTCCCATCATAGCTTCCCTGCTGCACTGTGATGTAGAATTGTGAGCAAAGTCAACTTTTCTACTACAAGTTATTTTAATTTGTTTTTTCATAACAACAATATAAACAAAATTAAAGCAGGAATCAAAGCCAAAGTAGTCTATATTTTGAAGAAAATGGTTTAGTTCATTGCTACTAAAAGGATCAGACAATAATCAGGAGAGAAATTTAAATTCTAGATTACTATTAGAGCATAGTTATTTCAGTTTTCTGCAATAGTAATGCTCAGTATTATACCCTCAGAATTATAAGGTCAACATGTGTAAAACTCTAATAAGTTGATTATATAAATAAATGATATATTGTGTATATATATGTGTGTGTGTATATATATTATAATTATATATATATACATATATATAATTCTAAAGTTAGTTTTGAACAAAGAATTTTTATCATGAATAATGATTGATTTTTTTCGAACTATTTCTTAGATAAAATATAGAAATATTAGAATTCATGAAATAATACCAAAATAAACAAAATCGTAAGTGTTTAAATGTCATAAAGTGATATTGAAGCCTTTTGTTTGCTTCATTACTCCTTATCATTTTCACAATTGATTACAGGAGTATAAAGGGTAGGCAAGGCATGCACGCACTCAATGAGGGTGGAATACATACAGGGACATTCCAGAGCATAAGCTCATGTATTCAGAAGTAAGGGGACATTAATCAGTTAGGAAATGAATCTTTTCAAATCCCAATTTATATATATAAAAAAATAAATGTTTTTATCTGGATGCAATGACTCTCGATGGCAATTCATCCACTCAGCGGACTGAGGCAGAAGAATGGCCATGAGTTCACAGTTTAGCATGAACAACACGGTGATTTCTAATCATGCCGAGGATGCAGTGTAGTACCTGGTCTCTAGAATCTCTAGAATAAATAAATAAATAAATAAATAAATAAATAAATAAATAAACTAACACAAATAAGTGAATGACAAATGAATAAATGCTTTAAAGTTTATTGCTATATGCATCCATGTGACCCAACAAGTTTAGTTCAAGTTGTTTAGATAAGTAAAGGGTTTAAAAGAACACAGGAATCTCCCCAGTGGCAATCTTATGGGTTGAGAACTCATGAGTCATATGACAGAATGATGAAGGGTCTTTTTCAGATTTTGTGCATTTATTGAGTTCACTGGCCTTATTATATTTGGAAAACAACCCTCTGCAATCCTCTATCCCTTCCTCTAGATTTTACATTTACTCTGCATTCTCCTTTGTGGCATTATTTAAACATAGAAGGGATTTAGATGTCTCTCTTAAAGATGAGCATACAACATTCACTTATTCTCAGTACTTTGGCCATTTATGAGTCTGTTTTAGTAAGGGTTCTCTAGGGAAACAGAATCTCTCACTCTCCCTCTTCCTCTCCCTCCCCCCTACCCCCCCAGGTGTGTGTATTTGTATATATTTCTATTATTTATTTAAGCCCACTTATTAAAACACACACATCATATATACACACAGACATACACACACACAGACACAGAGACACACAGACACACACACACAGACAATTTAAAATGGTAATAGAAAAAAATCACATCTGAGATCTGAGAACATTGTAGTAACTTGCTCCTTGAGGCTAAATGTCTCAATAGGTTTGCTCACTGACGTGTAACCACAACTAGTTACAGAGTCCACAAGTCTGAGTTTTCTTACAACTCCCTGTATGGCTCAGGAAGCAGTAGATCCTAGAGACCTACTAGTCTTTGGTCCAAGATGAAAGTTCCTTAGGCTATCAGAGAAGAAATCGTACACAGTAGCAATACTGTTAATCATCTTGCTGGGAGAGAGAGGGACAACATGAGTAAGCAAACTGATGACATTCTTTCTGCCAAATCATTTTGGGGGAGGGCACTAACAGAGGATGTTGTCCTCAATTGGGTAGGCCTTCTCACATCAACCAAAGGCAATCACACAGGTGATTTTACGTTGTAGTAAGTTCATATTAAAACTGTCTTTTATAGAGACGATGCATTAATTTTTCCTGAAAGAAATAGGCTACTGCAGAACCATGCCTCGTAACACAGGGGAGACCATTTATCTATGGACATGAACCTAGACAACTTGATAGGCGCAACATGTTTATTTAGTGCAGTGACAGTGATAGCCTTCCCATTAATGGTTACCACTTACTTTGCCATGGGCTTTTTACTATGCTTACAGTATCAGAATGAATACTTCTTGAGGAGTGAGCATCAAAGTCAATCAGCAAAGTTGCCCCATACAAATCATACCAATACTGTATCTGTGAACATGTATTATCTAACAGGCCAGGCCTGTGGCATGCAGAATACACAGCTGAGTAAGATTATAGATAATTTTTCTCTCCCAGCAGCCTGCATAACACTGTCTAGAGCTAAAACACAAACACACAAACAAACAAAACAAAACAAAGCAAAAAAAAAAAAAAAAAAAAAAAAAAAAAAAAAAAAAGAAACAAAACAAAAACCTAAAAAGCAAAAACCCTACCAACCAGGAAGGAAGCTTCCAGCTTGATTCCTCTATGTTTTTTAGCTGAAGTATACGGTGTCATTAGCTCTAGAGTTTTATACCCACTGGTCTGGTGGACGAACAGGACCAGCAGCTATAACTTATATTGTTTTGGAGGCTATACGGCCTCCTGGAACTACACAAAAATATCAAGTGTGAGAGTTTTTCCTTATGTAGCATCATAGCACCCAAATCTTATGCATTTAGAATAAATGCTTTCAGGATTTTATAATCGAGTTGCTGATTTTGTTTTAATTTTTTTTCTTTTTCAAGTGAGAAAAACAAGGCAAAGGAATATTCGGTATTTTCTTAGAGATCACCCATCCAGTAAGTAGAAAGATCAGTGGAATCTACCTAATGTACAATTCCACACCCAAATGTTGAATATAGATTCTAGTTGTATGAGTCTGAGCACCAAGCAGAATTTATGTATAACAAATAGTCTCCTGGGTCTTAGAGCTACTGTTGTGGGAGATACTGAGTATCAATGCAATGCATTATGCTGCCTCTTATATAATCAGTAGATATTGAACAAGCAGGCAGGAAGCAAAGAATGAATGCTTTCTGCCATGCTTATTTTCCATGCCACCAATACATTTCTACTGAGTCAGATGCAAGGTAATTGACACCCCCCACACAACAACTTAAATATAGTCTGTATTCAATGATCTTGTTTTGCCATTTACCTGCACTGTAACTGGTCATATTGATCTGTGGTTTATTTTTGTTTGTTTGAATGCTTGTTTATTAAGACATATCTTTGAATATACTAGGATGCTTTTGACATCACCATATAGCTTGAGCTGCTTGTCTCAAGTTCTCAATTCTCCTGTGTTATTCTTCAAAATGGAACTGCATGTGCAGAACACCACATTCAACATGTTTTCCATGTTGCTGGAAACAAGGCGTTTCCCATGCTCCATACCAAAACTATACGTTCAGCACTTATTCATATTAATTGTTGAATCTAAAATGTCCTTTTGACAAAAATGTATGTGTGATCAGTGCTCAGGTGATTTATTGTAAGAAGGAATTCTGAGAAGAATTGGTCACCAAGGTCAACTTTAAACACCTCTGTGGGCTTATAAGGCCGTCTTCCATCTTATCTCTAAAATTTGCTCCTTAAATTATGGTTTTCTCCAAAAGAATCTTTTTATTTTTGCTACAGTTAAGAAAATTTGCTGAAGCCATTCAGTGTAGCAGAAGCCTAGTTTTCTGGATGGTGTACATATGTTCTTTTCAGTAATTTTAAGGTTTCATATAAATGGCTGAAATCCAAGGGTCATTAAAGGGTCATCCATACTACCATCTGAAAGATTCCACTACATTTGTGTGTGGATCCTGTCTTCAGTTTTAAGGTGGTGATTTTAGCCTTTTCTTATTCTTAACTTTTGCTTTAAGGCAAGACTTGTACTGATTTCCTAAAAGCTTTAAATATATATACATTTTTTATAATTTCTTGGAAACGTTCTCAAAGAAATGGTATGGTGATACACCACAAACAAGACTTGAATGTGTTCTATGTGACACATTTAGTGGATATGTTCTGTCACTGGCTTTTTATTTCCCAATATTTTAACATCTTTTTCTCTGTATTGTCTCTGTGGAATAAATATGCATAATACCTATTAATGAGGACCTCTGGATAAAGCAGTGCATTGTTTGAAACAATTATAGTCTTATTTTAAAAACCAAAGTAATTGAGAAATTAAATATTTAATGAGTTGCTTTTTTTTCTTGCATTGTGATAAAGGCCTAACAACTTTAGATATACAAAATTCCCACAATGATGTAAATACGTGTTATAGGATCCTACTACATTATATGTACCTATCATGATTGATTGACTTTTCTTTTTTCTCTAATGTACCAAAGTAAACTTTCTTTATTTTTCTTTTTTCCCCTCTTTTATTGGATATAATATTTACATTTCAAATTTTATCCTCTTACTCCATTCCCCCCACCACCCAGGAACCCCTTATCCCATCCCCCCTCCTCCTGCTTCTATGAGGGTGTGCACCCACCTACCCCCCATTACCGCCTTCCCACCCTCAGATTCCCCCCCACACTCAGTGTTCAGCCTTCATGGGACCAAAGATCTCTTCTCCCACCTATGCCCAACAAGGCCACCCTCCTCTACATATACAGCTGGAGTCATGTGTCCCTCCATATGTGCTCCAAGGCTGGTGGTTTAGACCCTGGGGAGTTCTGGCTGGTTGGTATTGTTGTTCTCCTCATGGGGCCACCAACCTTTCAGCTCCTTCAGTCTACTCTCTAACTTCTCCATCAAAAACCCTTGATCAGATTAACGGTTAGCTGCCAGTATCTGCCTTTGGGTCTGTCAGACTATGGGGGACCTCTAAGTAGACAGCCTTATCAGGCTGCTGTCAGCATTCCCTTCCTGTCATCCATATCAGTGTCTGTTTTTGGTGACTGCACATGAGATGAATACCCAGGTAGAATGGTCTCCATACAACCTCTCCTTCAGTTTCTGTCCCACACTTTGTCTCCATATTTGCTCCCTTGGGTGTTTAGTTACTCCTTCTAAGAAAGACCTAGGTATCAACACTTGTTCTTCCTTCTTCATGACCTTCATGTGGTCTGTTAGTTGAATCTTTGTTGTTTCAAACTTTTGGGCTAATCTCCGCTTATCAGTGAGTAAATACCATGTGTGTTCTTTTATGATTGGGTTACCTCACTCAGGATGATATTTTCTAGATCCATCTATTTACCTAAGAATTTCTTGAATTCATTATTTTTAATAGCTCAGTAATATTCCATGTGTACCACATTTACACAATGCCTCTGTTGAAGGGCATCTGGGTTCTTTCCAGCTTCTTGCTATTATAAACAAGGCTGCTATGAACATAGTGGAGCATATGTCTTTGTTATATGTTGGAGCATTTTCTGGGTATATGCCCAGGAGTGGTATAGCTGGGTCCTCAGGTAGTGCTATATCCAATTTTCTAAGGAACCGCAGACTGATTTCCAGAGTGGTTATACCAGCTTGCAACCAACCCCACCAACAATGGAGGAGTGTTCCTCTTTCTCCACATCCTCACCAGCATCTACTATCACCTGAATATTTGATCTTAGCCATTCTGACTGGTGTGAGGTGGTATCTCAGGGTTGTTTTGATTTGCATTTCCCTGATGACTAAGGATGTTGGGAATTTCTTAAGGTGTTTCTCGGCCATTCATGTTTCCTGAGTTGAGAATTCTTTGTTTAGCGCTGTACCCCATTTTTTAATGGGGTTATTTTGTTGTTTGGTGTCTAATTTCTTGAGTTCTTTGTATATATTCGATATTAGCCCTCTATCGGATCTAGGATTGGTAATGATCTTTTCCCAATCTGTTGGTTGCCGTCTTGTCTTATTGACAGTGTCCTTTGCCTTACAGAAACTTTGCAATTTGATGAGGTCCCATTTGTTGATTCTTGATCTTAGAGCATAAGCCATTGGTGTTCTGTTCAGGAACTTTTGCCCTGTGCCTAGGTATTCGAGGGTCTTCCCCAACTTCTCTTCTATTAGATTCAGTGTATCTGGCTTTATGTGAAGGTCCTTTATCCACTTGGAGTTGAGCTTTGTACAAGGGGATAAGAATGGATTAATTTGCATTCTTCTACATGTTGACTTCCAGTTGAGCCAGCACCACTTGTTGAAAATGCTGACCTTTTACCACTGGATGGTTTTAGCTCCCTTGTCAAATATCAAGTGACCATAGGTGTGTGGGTTCATTTCTGGGTCTTCAATTCTATTCCATTGATCTTCCTGCCTGTCTCTGTACCAATACCATGCAGTGTTTATCACTACTGCTCTGTAGTACAGTTTGAGGTCAGGGATGTTGATTCCCCCAGAAGTTCTTTTATTGTTGAGAATAGTTCTCACTATCCTAGTTTTTTTGTTATTCTAAATGAATCTGTAAATTGCTCTTTCTATCTCTATGAAGAATTGATTTGGAATTTTGATGGGTATTGCATTGAATCTGTAGATTGCTTTTGGCAGGATAGCCATTTTTACTAAGTTAATCCTGCCAATCCAGGAGCATGGGAGATCTTTCCATCTTCTGCTATCTTCCCCGATTTCTTTCTTCAGAGAATTGAAGTTCTTGTCATACAGATCTTTCACTTGCTTGGTTAGATTCACTCCAGGATATTTTATTTTATTTGTGGCTATTGTGAAGGGTGTCATTTCCCTGATTTCTTTCTCTGCCTGTTTATCCTTTGAATAGAGGAAGGCTACTGATATGTTTGAGTTGATTTTATATCCAGCCACATTACTAAGGTTGTTTATCAGGTTTAGGAGTTCTCTGGTGGAAGTTTTAGAGTCACCTAAGTATACTACCATATCATCTGCAAATAGTGAAATTTTGAATTCTTCCTTTCCTATTTGTATATCTTTGACTTCCTTTTGTTTTCTAATTGCTCTATCTAGGACTTCCAGTACTATATTAAATAGGTAAGGTGAGAGTGGGCAGCCTTGTCTAGTCCATGGTGGTCTGATAAGGTACAAGGGATTATTTCAATCTTTTAGTATCTGTTGAGGCCTGTTTTGTGACCAATTATATGGTCTATTTTGAAGAAGGTACCATGAGGAGCTAAGAAAAAGGTATATTCTTTTGTTTTAGAATGAAATGTTCTGTAGATGTCAGTTAAGTCCAATTGGTTCATAACTTCTGTTAGTTTCATTGTGTCTTGGTTTAGTTTCTGTTTCCATGATCTGTCCTTAGCTGAGAGTGGGGTGTTGAAATCTTCCACTATTATTGTGTGAGGTGCAATGTATGCTTTAAGCTTCAGTAAAGTTTCTTTTATTTATGTGGGTGCCCTTGCATTTGGGGCATAGATGTTCAGAATTGCGAGTTCCTCTTGTTACATTTTTTTCTTTGATGAATATGAAGTGTCCTTTTTTATCTTTTTTGATTACTTTTGTTTGAAAATTGATTTTATTTGATATTAGAATTGCTACTCTAGCTTGTTTCTTGGGACCATTTGCTTGGAAGATTGTATTCCATCCTTTTACTCTGAGGTAGTGTCTGTCTTTTTCACAAAGGTGCATTTTCTGTATGCAGCAAATGTTGGATGCTGTTTATGTTTCCAGTCTGACAGTCTATGTCTTTTTATTGGAGAATTGAGTCCATTGATATTAAGAGATATTAAAGAAAAATGAATGTTGTTTCCTGTTATTTTTGTTATTGGCAGTGGAGTTATGTTTGTATAGCTACCTTCTTTTAGAGTTGTTAGAAGATTACTTTCTTGCTTTTTCTAGGTTGTAGTTTCCCTCCTTGTGTTGGAGTTTTCCATCAATTATCCTTTGAAGTGCTGAATTTGTGGTAAGATATTGTGTAAATTTGGATTTGTCATGGAATATTTTGGTTTCTCCTTCAATATTGATTGAGAGTTTTGCTGGGTATAGTAGTCCGGGCTGGCATTTGTGTTCTCTTAGGGTCTGTATGATATCAATCCAGGATGTTCTGGATTTTATAGTCTCCAGTGAGAAATCTGGTGTAATTCTTATAGGTCTGCCTTTATATGTTACTTTGCCTTTTTCCCCTACTGCTTTTAATATCTTCTCTTTGTTTTGTATATTTGATGTTTTGATTATTATGTGACAGGAGGTATTTCTTTTTGGGTCTAGCTTATTTGAGGTTCTGTAGGCTTCTTGTATATTTAAGGATATCTCTTTCTTTAGGTTAGGGAAGTTTTCCTCTATAATTTTGTTGAAGGTATTTACTGGCCCTTTAAGTTGGGAGTCTTTACCCTCATCCATACCTATTATCCTTAGGTTTGGTCTTCTCATTGTGTCCTGGATTTCCTGGATGTTTTGTGTTAGAAGCTTTTTGCATTTCACATTTTCTTTGACTGTTGTGTCAATGTTTTCTATGGTATCTTCTGCACATGAAATTCTCTCTTCTATCTCTTGTATTCTGTTGGTGATGCTTGCATCTATGACTCCTGATCTTTTTCCTAGGTTTTCTACCTCCAGGGTAGTTTCCCTTTGAGATTTCTTTATTGTTTCTACTTTCATTTTTAGACCCTGGATGGTTTTGTGTAATTCCTTCACCTGTTTGGTTTTGTTTTCTTGCATTTTTTAAGGGCTTCTACCCATTTACCTGCATTCTCCTCAAATTCTTTGAGAGTATTGTTTATGTCCTTTTTAAAGTCCTCTATCATCATCCTGAGAAGTGATTTTAATTCTGAGCCCTGCTTTTCTGGTGTGATGTGGTGTTCAGGACTTGCTATGGTGGGGGAACTGGGTTCTGGTGATGCCAATAACTTTAGTTTCTGTTGTTTACGTTCTTATGCTTGCCTTTCGCCATTTGGTTAGCTGTATGCTACCTGCAGTCACTGGTTCTGACTGGAGTCTGCCTTTCCAGTTATCTTGGTTATGTCAGAACTCCTTGGGGTCCTGATGTCTCTATGATCCTGAGCTCCAGCTGTTCTGGGTACAGTGGCTTCTCTAAAATATCTCAGGATATGGTGTCTCCACAGTAGTAGACCAGTTAGGTGTTTGCTGCTCTGAGTGTAGTTGCTCCTCTATGATGCTTCAGGATATGGTGTCCCCTGCTCTGCAGCTCTGTGGTCCGTGACCTCTCTAGGATGCCTCCAGATGCAGTTTCCTCAGGGGAGCAGATCACCTGTGTCCAAAGTAAACTTTCTTTCCACTTATGTTTGAAACTGTTAGAACTATGCCAGCCATTCAAGAGATTAATTAATTTTATTTAGTAGATAATATCACTTATATTATTTAAGAAAGAAATATACAGCTAAAATTTGATCCACACATTTAGAAATTGGTTTAAATCTTTTCTGAAAGTGATTCCTTGTAAAAAGCATATAATTATTCTGTATATGTAATTAATGCCAGAATATAATCAGTTATTCCTTAGCTGGCTAATTTCTCCAAATAATCACACAGAAACCTTTTGATATTTCAAAGATTAGGCCTTAGCTGGGCACACTTTGAAAGAGCTCATCTAAGTTAACCTGGACAACAAGTTCCATCCAGCCAAGTGGTTAGGTATACCTTCAAGGTCTATAGTCATGTCTGTCTCCCCTCATGTCTTCTGATAAAAGGTCTTCCTTTTTCTTCTTCCCACAGTTACTTTCTCCTTTCAGAATGTCCATCTATCTCTACTGCTTATTCACAAGCTTTAGCCTTTTATTGACCAATTAATTGTGAATAAAGTTTTGAACAAAAAAAAAACAAAAAAACAAAAAACTGGTTTATATGAGAATTCACCTCCCTGGGGAAACCAGATCTAGGGGGACAAAATTTAGCATTTGAATACAAAGCAGCACCAGACCAACCCCAACACTTCCTATGCAGCAGTTCCATGGAATAAGAGGCTTAGAAATTAGCTAGACAGCATCATAGGACCTGCATAGGCCAAGGTCACTTGAGGTTCCAGATCTGACAAGAGAAGCAGACACAAAATCTGATCCATATCTCCAATTGACAACACTTGTCAAAAAAATTAGTTTTCTCCAATAAAGTCTTACTCAACATACAAACATATATAAGGAAACTCAACATAAGGAAAGATACCACATCCAACAGGTTTAAATGGAAAATATAAAACAAACTCAGTAGTATTTTTGAAGGGTTCGTTTTATTTTGTTTTGTTTTTTTAACCTTATAATATTTTTATGTATGCAAATATGTATGTGTTTGTGTGTCTGTGTGTGTCTGTATGAGTTTCTTAGACATTTTCTTGGTCTTTTTTTATTTTTTGTTTGTTTGTTTTGTCATATTTTTGTTTGGTTTGTTTTTGCTTTGTGTTTGTTTTCTAGTTGTCTGTATGTTTTCTAATGAGAAAGAAAGAATATAGATTTCACTGAGCAGGGAGATGGGGAGGATTTAGGAGGAATTTTTTTGTGTATATGTGAACCATAATCAGAATATATCTTACAGAAAAAATTCATAAAAATACAATGAAAATAGACCCTCTTTCCCTCACAAAAAGGATCTTGCTACTCAAGAAATCTATGGATTTGTGCTTCCTTGAGAAAAGCAGGCAGCAGACCTGTTGCACTTTCCCAGGTTCTGGAGAATTTTCTTCAGAGCATAGCCTGGTAAGTAGATGGGACAGGTTAGAATCTTACCACCCAGTGAAGTCAGCTCCTTCATTTAGAATGGTTAAATGTGAATTGTTGAAACAACGAGAGGGTAGCAATTTTGATGTGAGAGTTGTGGTTAAATGTAGGACAGACCAAAAGATAAGAGACTTAACAATACACCTACTGTCATTGCTTAAGACAGAACAAACCAATGTTATTACAAGGCACCAAAATCCATGAAGAAAGAAGTTATAAGTAGCAGTATACTCGATACTGGTCACAGGAGCACTCAGACATGACAGGCTCACAGGAAGCTTTCAGCATTGGATATAAAATTATTTTGACAGGATGATAAAGGATGTTTACAAGATAATTATGACATGCATAAAATTCATATGTTACAAATAGTAGTAATTTCAGAACATCGACAGCAAAGTATGTGCATCTAAATCACATTCAAAAGAAACATTCAAAAAGTCTACTTTCTCAAATAAATTATTTCATTATTTTTCACCAGTGATGTGTATGATCTCTAAGAACAATTCTTAGCTGCATTAATATTGCTTCTATTATTATTATTATTATTATTATTATTATTATTATTATTATTTAATGCAAGATTTGAACACTGTAGCCTAGGCTGGTTGGAAATTCACTGAGTAGCAGTCCTTCTTGGCTTCCATTTTAAATTTGATTGACATAACCTAAATCAACTGAAAAGGATGTCTGACTTGAGGGATTACGTCCATTAGGTTTGAGAGGGTTTTATCAAAGCAACTAAAATAAAACTAGTTCAATAGTATCCCAGGCTGGCCTCAAACTCATAGCCATTTTCCTACCTCAGCATGTCAGATGCTGGAGTAACAAGAATAAAAGGCACCATACAATGTTTCTAAAACTTAAAAAAAAAAAAAGTATGCTGGGAAAGCTGCAGGACTCTGACTTATAAAAGCAAAAGTTGAAGCTCTCTAACTTTTGGAATGAGTTTTCTGCATAAGAAAAAAATGCCCAGATTGGAAGAAATAAATGTATGTGCTAATATGATAGGAAAATCAGAATTTTAAATGTATATCATCGGAATAAAAACTTCTCATTTTCTTAATTCTGTAATAAGTAACATGCAGTGATTATGCAATTTTGGTGCAGTTTTGGATTATGTAACCACACACACACACACACACACACACACACACACATACACAAATGCACACGCATACACAAGTAGTTTTAGGGGAACTAGTAACTCTTCCAGCTCCCAGCCAATGTCATAGCTGTCTTATGTGAGCATGCTGATGTAAGATTTGTGAGTGGTTAAGGAGTTGCTAATGACCTTTAAAGTCACACTGATACTAGGGGATATCCATGTTGAAAGTATTTTTTTTTCTCATTTATCACCACAACAACCTTTTGAGTCAGAAGCTAATACACTGCAGTGCCTTCATAGGGTATTGCATATTTGGTTACTTATAAGTGACGACAATATTTCTGGGGCAAGAGGGCATCTGGTAGGAATGTGTTGCTGATTTCCTCCCTGTTTGCCCTTCTAATACTGCTCCACTCTCTGTGCACAAAGAGGGCATATGTCAATTCCATTTAGTATGTATCCTCTTCCAGGGTCAAAGTGTGGCTGTATCACAAACACATGGGAATATAGAGAAGCCTCTGATGTATTGCTGTGATATTATGAAAGCTGAGATTGAGTTTTTACAAGGTAAAAGGATTTTCCCTATTTTTACATAGTTGAGTTAAAATAGTTTAAAATTTTATAATACCACAATGTAATAACTAAGTTGTATTTAACCCTCCTTTTATGCCAGGCAATGAGTTTGTATTTTGCACATTTGAAGTTACATAATGCTTGTAGCAACCTTATGGGCTAGCCAAGTAATTACCATATACCACAGAACAAGGAACTGAGAGCACAAGTTAAATATGTTGTCAAAGCTGCATGATTTAAAATCCAGGTCGGTCTGATCCCACATACAAGTTAACTATTTTAGTACCATGGCACAGCTAAAAGATATAAGTGCCTGATTTTATTCCCATTGCAAGTTTTTAGTTTGGCCTTTTTTTATTTTAATTCCAATGATTTATAAAAATTTAATTTTATGGGCAATCTTATGTCAGTTTAAACATACATATATCTTCAAGCATTTTTCATTTTTTTTTTTTTGCTGAAAGTTCTCACAATTTTTGAGAGACTATCCAAGCCAACTTTCTAATCATACTAAACATTATTTAATCATTTGAAATAATGACTTACAATTGAGGTATTCATTTATTTGCATGGTAGAAATCTGAAAGTTATGGAGCATACGTAGAAGTTAGCAACAACTGTCAGGAGCTGGTTCTCCTCTCCCTCTATGTGGGTCCCAAGTTCAAACTCATATCAGGCTTTGTGGTAAGTGACTTCACCTCCTAAGACATCTTTCTTGTTCTCTTCACTTATAAATGAGTCATGAGTTATCAGTTTAAGAACACACATGGAGTAGGTGCAACAAAATGCTGGTACATTAGTCATATATATTCATCTTTGGGTGGGGTTACTTAAACTATAAATGTCTTTTAGCATGATAACATGAATATACTGAAATAATTTATTCCAGAGTCATTGCAATGGCTAGTGATAACTATGTGAGCCTATTTTAAACAATGAGATATAAACCATGTAGTTGGGTAGGATTTTGTAATGATTCTTTAGAAGGGGCCACTTTAACCTGAATATATCTTTTGCGAACTTTGCATCTCACCTTAACCTATCATGAGAAAAAGACAGAAGATTCACCTGTATTTGGGAACTTTTATGACAGGTTGGGATTGTGGGTAACTCTACCAAGTCTGACTGTTTAAGAGCCCGACTGTCTAATCATGATTTGTTTATAAGATTAAAACAAAGTTTTATTTAATTTGAGAAATCCAAGGGTAATCTTATCAGCGACTGGATGCAGCTTCCACTTGACTTAATATGATTTATAAAATTAAACCCTTAGAATAACATTTTGATCTTAAATAATTTTGATTAAAATGACTCGATCATATATCCTCTTACAAGAAAATGGAAGCATATGGTAAAATATGTCCTTTCATTGTTGAAGGAAAAAATTTTCTCCCCAAAATAATGGTATATTTTATTTCTCAATTAAAACAGCTAAAGTGCTTTAGGAAGAAAATATGCACCATAAGAATAAACTGGGACAAATATATTACTATTACAATTATATACTCAATTCTTGTAATTATAAAATTAATTTTTAAAAAGGATTAGTTTTCTATATGATGGTAGGAATCAAATATAGGTTATAGCTTGAATATAATTTCAGATTGTAGACTGAGTATACTTTTAGAGAAGTATTTTTTTTTAAATTTATTTTATTGGATACTTTATCTACATTTCAAATGTTTTCCCCTTTCTATATATCCCCTTCTAAAACCCACTATCCCATCCCCTCTCCTCCTGCCTCTGTGTAAGGAAATGCCAAGGTGGGAAGACAGGAGTCAATGGGTGGGAGAGCACTCTCATAGAGAAATATTCTTAAGTAACTCTAATCACTCACAATCAAACAAATAAATCAATACTAAAAGTTGACCTTATTTATAAAATATTAAGATGAAGTATAGTGGGCTCAGTCAGTGGAGAAAGAGCTTACCATTCAAGCCTCAGCATGTGAGACTGATCATTGGAACCCGATGTTGATGGATGGAAGCAATGTGTGTTAATAATCCTACCATGACATGGGAGCTGGAGGCAGGGGAATAGCCATTAAACTCATGAGTTGACTATGCTGGGGTACTCAGCTTGGTAAAAACAGAAAAGTTGACCTATCAACAAGGTGAGAACAAACATCTCATAGTTGTTTTCTTACTTTCATAGATATACTGCGGCAAGTGTAGACCCACACTACACAGACACACACACACATGTACACACACACACACACTGTATTTGCCGCTAACAAACATACCATCTTCATTTTTAATATAGAATTTTCTAGTTTACTGACCAAAAATAAAATTTTAATGGCAAAACATGAATCTGCACCAAAGATTAGCCATACTTTCCTTCCATTACTCTATTTTATATTACCTGTAAAAATCAAATGTAACTGACCTTTGTCAGCCTTCACCATTTCACTGAAAACTATTCTATATCTTGTGCGAAAAAGAGTTAAGAAGTGACTTTATTTCATCGCGATGAATTCCTCAAAAGGTATATACAGTTCGCTGCTGCCCAGGTGCTGCTTCTGCCTTTTCTTTATATGTAAAGATGGCTGATTGAAGTGTTGGTTTTGGAGACTCAAAAAAACCGCAGTGATTGTGGGAGATATATCTTTATTGTGGCTAAGCAGGTTCTGGGGAATTAGAAATAATCACATAAGACAGGAACTGCATTAGAAAACGTGAGTGCGGCCTATTCTCATGCGGTACACACTTGCAAGGCGCGAAACTGTGAACTCCTCAAGGACTTCCTCCCATCTGGTTTGCTTGTAGTCTGATTATTTTTGATCCTTATTACTATCAAAGAAATTGATGTTTATCAACACTGATGTTTCAGAAGGTAACCCCCTATGGGCATCCAATTACTTTCTTCTGCATCCAACTACTGGGGAAAGTAAATTGATTGACAGATGGCTCTGGAGTGCAATCCTTTGGGCCCAGCAGGGTGCATCCAGATTGATTCAATGTTGAGACTTCCAAGAATCTTCCAAATACACCCTAGGGAGCCCTAATTGAACTCTAGGGGTCTGTGCTTAATCCACTTTCAACTCACCATGACTCCAGTCCCAAAGAAACCTCCATAGGCCCAGACAGAGCTTCTAACTTCTAAAAAAAGAAGTCACAGTGGCTAAAGCCAATCTTTCAATAGCATCAATATATCCATCCTAGGTAGGCTAAAACTTTAGGCAGTAAAGACTGCTTCTGCTTCTCCCTCTGTCTATAATGCCTCTTGTTCTGAATATATTTGCACTGCTATAACAAAGTGTCCTAAATTGCATCTTTTATAAGCAAAATAAAGTTGCTTTCTACAGTCCAGAAGGCTTCGAAGATCAAGATCAAAACACCTATAAACTTCAAATCAGTCACAAGGTAAACCTTATGAAGAAAATGCCACATTGCTAGGAATTCTCTTGTTTGCAGTTTCTTCTTAAATTTTTGCACATCCCCTGGATCTAAGGTTAAACTCATTTGCAGAAAGCCCTTTCATAGGCTCCCGCACCTATCTCTGGGTCTCTGAGTGGTTTGAGAAGTTTTTCTTTTAGGACATTTACTCTGTTTTATACTAAGTATTTGGTTATTTATGGCAGCATGCTTAATGACAACGAAAGGCGATTTTTACCTTGAATCTCACTTTTCAAACCTATCAAGTGTTCAGGATGATTTGAATAAAAGCATCCTGGCTTTGATCCTTTACCTCACTATGTCTGCTGCCTTCTGAATAGAGAGTTAATGAGAAACGATGCCCTAGAGAAAATTACGTTGGGGGAACCGAGAGGAACTACGTTTTGAAATACAAACATTGAGGGCTCTGTAGAAATAATTGTTGATATCTAATGCTATGCATTACTTTATTGAAATTCTGTACAATGAATAGAATGACATTAGAAAATGGGTCTCAGTTGTCAACTACCTGTCTTGATAGTCTTTATAGAATATGACTGGTCTTACAATGACTGGAAAGGTTAGAATATCTTCCTGTGCCCCATGTCTAGAAAGCACAGACATATTAGTCTTGCCATAGCATGACATAAGAATTTCTCAATCCAGCTACATTTTAGTTTTTGAAAGAATCCTGAGAGGGGAATTAGCATATGGCCAATTTGCTGGATGCCCAGAGGTTCTTGGATCATGCTGATACATCTTTATCTGCTCATTAGGATTATGGCTTGAAATTTGGTTTACTCGGGTTTTTGCTTATTACTCTAGAAGTCACTACACATTACTAGGGCAGTCTTTGAAGCGTATACAGATGAATGATATCCATCCACATGCATACATGTCTGTGCGGCTGTATATTTGATTAGTTTTATGGTTTTTATATTCTGATAAGGTATCGTTTAGAAAAATTCAGAAACTATATATGTCATTTAGTACTGAAATCAGCAGGTTAAAAAACTCCTGCTGTGATATGAATAAAACTGAAGTTTGTCTTTTGTTTTAAAAATTCATTTAATGGATAGAACAAGACTTACTCCGGATGAGACTGGCCAGGTGTTGGTTGTAGTGTGCGTGGGCATGGGTCCTGTGGGTTGAATTATGGGTCCTGAGTCTGTCCCTCTAAGGGGCTGCGGCAGCGGCTCAGAGAGGAATTTGACTGTGTTCACTCCAAGCTGGAGCAGGGCTGATGTTGGGCTGTGTAAAGCCGAGGGACTCTGCTCGTGGGGTGGGGAACACAGTTTGAGGTCTCTGGGGGGCGTGGAGCTCTTGAGTTGGGGGTCCGTGGGCAAAAAGGTGGGTGGGGACTGTTTGGTTCTCAGGTTCTTGGGCGCTCAAGTGCAGCTGAAAAGCAGCGCGGAAGGGCCGACCTAAGTGGGGGGTGTACAGGCTTAATTGGCCTGCAGCTGAATCGGGGAGGGGGAGAAGCTCTGGCCCTGTCCTCTGGGGATGAGACTTTTGGTCACTGTGACTTGCTTAACTGGGTCTTCAAGGCTGGAAAGTAGATAGGTCGTCAGCAGGAGATTAGGCAGTGGCTTGGTAGAAGAAAACCTTCTCCACGGGTCCCCATGGAGGGTCCCAAAGAAGAGAAATAGGCTATATTTATTGTCATGGCAGAAAATGGATGAAGCTATATCCCACTATTCTCAGGGTGGGCCTGAGGTAAAATACCTTTGCAAGGAGGAAGGTCCTAAAAAGAATGCTTAATTGGCTATGTCCTCTGGTCTTTAGGTATCTCATTAATATAAAGATCTATCTTGAGGCTTTGTGTCCTATAGTCATGCCCTTTACCCATGGAAGGGCTAGTAGGGGCAGTATCCTGAAAGGCACATATCTATGGAGGTCTTCGGCCTCATATCAGGAGCCTAGAGTCTGGGAGCATGGTGAAATGTATGCTGTCCTTTGCAGGGACACATGTGAGGTCTCCAGCCTGCCGGATCTCCGGCCATCACTAGCTGGTGTTCAACCAGAAATCATCTTGTCCTTTCACGGTCCTACAGCCAGGAGTCAAAAATTCTCTACCGATGTGCTCACTCTTACTCCATTTCTTTAAAGTTACAGATTAGAATATGATAATGTAGAATTTTCAACATAACAAGGTATCGCTTGTCTATATCATACATATTATACTGCTAAAAAGTAGAAAGAAAAAGGATGAATTAAAGCCAAATGAAGCAAATCTTTGATAAGGGAAGGGGAAAAGGAAAAAGATGAGAGGTATTTTTCCTTCATTTTAATTGAAAAAAAAAAAAAAAAAAAAAAGACTTGTTTCATTCTTTTCTAAAATTATTTTATTTATATTCCAAATGTTGCTTCCCTTCCCTGTCTTCCATCCCAGAGTTCTTCACCTCCTTAACCCTTCCCTTTACCTCTGAGAGGGTGGTCTGCCACCTGCTCAACACCCCACCTCAACCTCCCCCCCACCCCCCAGTTCTCCTTCTTTGGGGCAGCAAATCTCTACAGGATTAGGCACATCCTCTTCCACTGAGACCAGACAAGGCAGTCCTCTGCTGCATAATTGTCTGGGACCATGGACCAGTCCATGAATGCTCTTTGGTGGCTTAGAGTCTGGGAGCTCTGAGGGGTCCCAATTAGTTTATATTGTTGTTTCTATGGAGTTGCAATCCCTTTCATCTCCTTTAATCCTTCTCTTAATTCTTTCATAGGGGTCCCTGACCTCAGTCAAATGATTGGATGAAAGTATCTGTATCTATCTCAGTCAGCTGCTGGTAGAGCCTCTCAGAGGCTCCTGTCTGCTAGCACAACATTGCAACAATAATTAGTGTCAGGTTTTGATGCCTGAACATGTGATGCGTCTCAAGTTGGTCCAGTCACTGAATGGCCTTTTCTTCAATCTGTGCTCCATTTTTGTCTCTAAATTTCCTTTAAACAGGAACAATTCTGAATCAAAAAATTTGATCCTTCCACAGAGGACTCTGTTTATCTACTGAAGGTGGTTTCTTCAGGCTCCACCTCCCCACTGTTGGCTATTTCTAAGGTTATTACCATTGTTTCCTGGGAATCTCTCATATCCCAGGTCTCTGGAACTTTCTAGATTTTCCCCTGCACGCCCCACCCCTAGAGCTTCATATTTCAGTTCGTTCTCCTGGCCTTCTGGGCTTCTCTCCTGTATGCCCACCCATACATAATCCTGCCCCCTTTTGTACCTCTTCATCTGTTCTTTCAGCCAGATCCCTCCCTTCCTCTGTCTCTCTTGATTAATTTGTTCTCCATTCTAAGTGGGATTTAAGCATCATCACTTGACCCTTCTATGTGTAGTATAGAACACGTAGTTAGTAAAAATATGTTATAATTCTGTAGGCTCTCATTGTTTTCCAAATGATGGTGTTCTTTGCCAAAAAAATTAAATTCTCTTCACTGTATGTAGTAAATAACCTGCGTGCTTATAAATGGAAAGTTATTCTTTTATTTTTTTCTGAGACACACATCAAGTCTGTCATGGATACAGTGGCCCAGTGAGTGACTCTGGGTGTGTCAGACTTCTCTTTGCCTACTCTGGCTTTCTCATTGTTTAATGTAAAAAAATTCATACAACATGATAAGCACTATGGCATATAGGTTCTCTTGATTAGGCCATAAATTTTCTTTGTGAGGATCTATAGATATTGATTTGTTGAAAAACTCTCTTTTCATAATTAAATTGACATGTGTATCATGCTTTATTATTACTATACAAGCATTTAAAAATATTTTATTGTCTATTTATAATAGAGGCATACTGGTGCTATATCTGAATGCTTTTTCTTTCTAGAAAAAAATGTTTAAAATAAACAAATTATGTCAGAACAACCCAAAGATGAGAACAGTGTAAAGAGCAAATTCTAGATCTGAATAGGGAATTATATCTGATATGCATCTGACAGAAGCATACTCCAAATATGCATCAAAGTAAAACCATGCTAGCAACCAAGAAAAAAAAAACAGGGGATGGGGGGACACTCTTACATATGTGATAACATAGATCTATGACATTAACCTCACTGAAGAGTCAATAGGTTAACTGGAAGGTGTGAGATATTATCATGGTCTTGCCAGCTCACTGGTTCTGTGTATGACCTACCATGTAACTTTTATACACTGAGCTTGAATACACAAAGAGTTGTGCATAAATCAAGATGATGAATGGAGATAATTTATTCTGTAACTTTGTTTTCTTAATAATACATATTGGCCCTGAGTTTCAGTTTTAGAGACCTCTATGATTAAAATACTTACAGAGTTGTTCTAGTTAAACATACATGATAAATGTCACTGGTAAATGGGAGGAAAAAAAATAACCTTTAGGGTAAGGGGTGTACTTCTTGAAAATTGATACTTGTTCTCCTTCTTAGATGGCCTCAGCTATACTTTTAGTTTGAAAATAATCTTAACATTGAGTAAACAGATATCAGGTGAAATTAGTCAGTGGGGAAAAGGCAAGTTTTATTTTAACATCTATCCTTTGAAAATATTGAGAACCTTTTCTCTGCGAATATGTTTTGATTTTCTTTTCAGTACTTGTTTGATAATTAGTTGGGCAGCATGAAAAGTGGATTCTCAGCTTCCTATTTCTATTCAGGAAGATCATTCGGACTTGGGAAAGATATTGATATGGATTTATTGGTATTTCCATCCATTTCATTGCTTTCTTTTTAGATGCATTTTATTCTAAGACTTTTTTTTCTTACCTTTGATGTATCACTAAAGAGGGTCTTTCTTCAGTATATCACTAGCTCACTCAACACATTTCTGTGAAAAGTTGAATAGCTCTATGACTACTTGATGTTTGTTCATAATGTTTGCTATGCTTTATTATAAGAAAATAGGATATTTGTCTTGTACATCTTTTTGTGTATTTTTTTCAGACACAAAACAGAAATAAGAAAATGATCAGAATTTATGGATTTTAGAATTCCAGTTCCAAGCCATGTGGTAATTTATACTCAAAGACATCTTTGTTATAATGTATGAATCTAAAGACTCTACCAACTCTGTGTGGCATTGGGGAAATGAGAGTGTAAACACTCTAATTTTTTTTAAATATTATTATACTGCTTCAATATTTGAAGAATCCTGAATGAGTTTGCACTTGTTTAAAAAAAAAAAAATCAATGCACATATACCTGGTAGCTGACAACAAGCCCACGGACAGTTACACTGATATAAAAATTTAGCATGTGTACATGGTGCTATGTGTTTCTCATAACCGTGACATTTATTTCTTAAAAAAATAGAAAAAATATAATATATTTTAAAGATCAATTTCAGTTGCTAATGATAATACAATTTATTCTTTTAGTAAACCCAGAGGAATGAACTTTGCATTTTGTTGACTATATTATTTTAAATCTCTAAACTCATGAGAGGTGTAAAATTAAAGCTTAAAATCTACAATCAGAAGAAGTCACTTCATCTCTAGTATAGTGTGGGAAAAACACATTAATCTGTTTAGTCTACCAAAGCTCTAGAAAACACAGTGTTTCATTACTCTGCTATATTCTGAATTATCTGAACTGGAACTAAGAGTAGTTTAAAGGTGTTTAAAAATAGGGATATCCAGAGTAACTTTGAGTACTAAGCAATAATACATATTTAAATAGTTTAAATAATTTTTACAAATTCAAGTTAATGTCTACTAATTAGTAGCAGTATACCCTTTGAATTTCTAAAATTAAAATTAATTAAGAAGTATACTAACATTGAATTTTTTAGTCCTTGTAACATTTCATTTATATTTTTTTAGTATGAATAAGTCAAGACAGACTCAACATTTTTAAACTTCTTTGGAGTATATACATTGAATATGATAAATATTAAACACCTAGGCATTAATAATGAAAAATGTTATAAATAGTTCTCATTAAATGTATGTCAAAAATGAAAACATAATGAAACTTAAAAGAAATATAATTTCTGTCTGTCATTAACTCTGAGCATTGTTCACGTATCATTTAATATATAAAACAGAATAATTACTGTTACATTAACTTTTTAGACAAGATCTATAAGGCTCCGCTATTGTAAAACCATAGGCTTCGATTCATCATGTAATAAATAGCATGTTTAGGCTTCAGATCAATTTATATATAAACACAATATCAAGCACTCTTTTGTAAAGTTGTTATAGTGACAAAATCTTCATATCACCAATGAAAACCTCAGGTCATGACAATGTATTGGCGCATTTGACAATTTGATTATTTAGTACTAGTGCATTTATGTGAAAAGGATATCTGCAACACACAGAAATAAACAATATCACTGAAAATATTTGTGATAGTTAATTATATAATTTAGGAACACGCAACAAGATGCATATTATGAGTATTTTGAAAACAAATTGTTATAATTTTTGCTTATTTTAAAATAATAGTTTTTTTTTACCAATACAATGCTGTTTCACTCTGTAATAAAACCTAAAAACAGTTATGATGAAACCTCCAGCAATTTTTTATTATTCAGGATTGTTTTAACTATCACGCAATCTTTCATGTTTTTATAGGAAGCTGATTGTTTTTTCAAAATATATGAAGAATTACATTTAAATTGTGATTGAGATTGCACTGAATTTGTAGATTACTTTTAATAGGATGATCATTTTTTTTACTTTACTAACCCTACAGATTAATGAGCATTGGAGATGTTTCCACTTTCTCATAACTTATTTGTTTTCTTTCTTCAATGGCTTGAAGGGCTTTCTGTTTTGTTTGCTTTGTTTAGTTTTTTAAACATTCATATCAACTGTACATCCAACAGAAAGCTAATAGCCAAAATATATACAGAACTCAAGAAAATAAAAAAAAAAAAAGAGAGATGGATCTAGACAGAGAGTTCTCAAAGGATGAAACCCAAATAGGGTAGAAACAAATAAATGTTCAACATATTTAATCATCATGGAATTGCAAACCAAAAGTTTTTTTGAGATTTCATCTTGTGCCAGTCAGAATGAGTAAGATTAATAAAAGAAATTACAGCTCATGCTGGTGAAGGTTTAGAGTCAGTAGAGTTTGAAATACCATGGTTTCTGGGAGTGTACACTTGTATAAGCCACTATGAAAGTCAATGTGGTATACAGTAGCCAGAAATTGGAAACAACCGAGATGCCCCTAAAAAAGAAAATAAATGGATGAAGAAATGTGGCTCAATGCAGGATCACATCCATTAAAAAAATGAAATCCTGGGGACTTAACCATCAAGCAAAGAGTATACGTGGAGGTGCCCTTGGCTCCACCTGCACATGAAGCAGAGGATGGTTTTAACTGGCATCAATAGGAGGAGAAGCCTTTGGTCCTGTGAAGGCTCAATGACTCTGAAGAGGAATGCCAAGGCAGTGAGATGGGAGTGGGTAGGTGGGTGAGGGAGCACCGTAATAGAAGCAGGGGAAGAGGGTGTGATAGGGGGCTTGTGTAAGGGAAACCGGATAATATTTGAAATGTAAATAAATAAAATACCTAATAAAAACATTAAATGAAAATAAATCTCAAAAATAAATAAATAAAATCCTGAAATTCACAAGTAAGTGGGATGGAAGTAGAAAAATCATCGTGAGTGAAGTAAAATAGACACAGAAAAACAAATATGAGAATTATTTGCTTATATGTAGATATTAGCTGCAATATCAATGACAACCAAGTGTGATGTGAAGTTTTATATCAACTTGGCATAAGCTAGAGTTTCTGAAAGGAGTGAACCTCAGTTGAGTAATGCTTTCCTAAGATTAAGTTGTAGGAATTACTGTCCAGAAAAGGACACACTTGCAGAATAGTCGACTGATTATATCTGCCTAGACAGAGTAATCAGCCCTTAATAATTCTGCAGCACTAAGGTCTGTCAGATGATCCTGGGCCAGAAGGCAGAAGAACAGATGCTCCAACGTTTTGAAGTAGAGCAAGTGTCCAGGTGTTCAGAGGTCTCTATAAATTGGCTAAGTTTTAGAAGCTATGCTTTGTGCTTCCCACAATTATAGTCAACTCAGTCATTCTGGATTTCTGATGGGGTTGAAAACTTATAGCTATTTACTTTGAGAGAAAAGATCTGAGTGTATGGTCATCAGCTGACATTCATCTTAAAGCCAAGGAAAAAGCCAGGTTCAGAACTAAGTGTTTTAGTTAGGATAGATGACAGAGGTGCTGGTTAGTCAACAAAAGGATGGACTGGGTATTAGGACTATCTTGTACCTCACTGGTACAAATAGGCATAATTATGCTCTAATTGTATTTTGAGAGAAAAGTTTCCTTTTAACAGGAAGGGTGATGTGTAGGAGGAGCTAAGGTGGGAGGAGTACTGAGAGGAAGAAAAGGAGTAAGAAGAGGAGAAGAAGAAGGAGAGGAGAAGCTAGGTGATGAAAGAGAGATAGAGGGGGGAGACAGGGAAGCAGATGTTCATGTATCTCCACCAGTCAAAGATAGTTGATATATCTAGGTTGGGTAGTGGGTTACACCTCTGATTGAACAATACCAAACTTATAAAGCCTATGATTAACATTTCTTAAAAAATGTATAAATGCAAAATGAAAAGGGGGCATGGGATAGGGGTTTTCTAAGGGGGGGGAATGGGGAAACAGGATGGTATCTGAAGTGTAAATGAAAGATCTAATAAAAAAAATTAAAAAAAAAAAAAGATTAAGTTGTAGGGCATTTTCTTAGTTATGGATGGAAGATTGTCCTGCCCAATGTAGGCTCTATAAGAAATCAGACTGAGCGTGCCATGATGATCAAGTCAGTAAATAGCACTCCTCTAGGCCTCTGCATGAGCTTCTCAATCAGGCTTTCTGCCTTGTTTGAGTGTTACCCTGACTTCTTTAGATGATGACCAGTGATATGGAAGTGCATGCTTTCTCCTGAAGTTTCTTTTTCATGGGGTTTCATGATGACAATACTAACTCTGACTAAGATATCAATATGCAAATTGTAGTAATTAGAGGTTAAGTATCGAGTAAGGAACTAGGTTGGGACATATAGATTTTCCTATGAAAGGTAAAGAGAATAGATAGTTATAGACAATAGAGGAATACAACCATAATGAGAAGATAAAGTCGAGATGGGGTAGGAAGGAGAGCAAGGGAGAGAATAATGGGAGAGACAACTAAAATTAAGGGCCATAGAAAAAGTGTCCTAATACAGTAGAAGATTCCTAATACATATACAAACATGAAAGGGGTTCTAACTGAAATTACCAAATAACAGGGGAAAAAGAGAATTAACTCTCCACCCAATACCTTATAATATATGGATAAGTTCAAATGATTTTTTGTTTTTGAATAACTACAAACCATTAATGCACCATTGTTTTAGAAATTAGGAAAATAAGAAATGTTAATTTTTAATTTAACTTTAATAAAATATCCTGCTGGGCAGTGGTGGCGCACGCATTTAATCCCAGCACTTGGGAGGCTGAGGCAGGTGGATTTCTGAGTTCGAGGCCAACCTGGTCTACAGAGTGAGTTCCAGGACAGCCAGGGCTACAGAGAGAAACCCTATCTCAAAAAGAAAGAAAGAAAGAAAGAAAGAAAGAAAGAAAGAAAGAAAGAAAGAAAGAAAGAAAGAAGAAAGAAAGAAAGAAAGAAAGAAAGAAAGAAAGAAAGAAAGAAAGAAAGAAAGAAAGAAAGAAAAAAGAAAATATCCTATTTGGGGAGATCCTTTCTACTCATTTCTTGTACATATATAATCAGAAATAGATTTCTTTATTTGTCTTTGTACATGTATATCACTGTGTTTTGCTCATATTTGACCTTATTGATCCTTCTTTGTCCCTGGAAACCTCCCATGATCTCCCTCCATTCCCAAGCGGTCTTTGGTTTATTTTTATCAAATATATGCACATATATATTTATTCTTGATTCATGTAGGAGAAAAACATGTATGTGTGTTCTCACCTACCACAGCACAGAATTTTATTTTGTAAATGATGTAGAAATAATTTGAGAGCATCAAAGACTATGAAATATAATTGTATAATAAATTTAAAAGGATAATATAGAAAAGAATAGTATAATGCTGTGGTGAATTTATTATGGTAATCTTTCTCTTTTCGTCTTCTGAGGTTAAGTGCACAAGCCATTTTTCTTTAGCATTCAAGGATGTTTTAGCCTTACATTAAAGTTATACCGTACATTAAAGTGTATATTTGACTAGAATCTACTAAATGTATTTAAATTAATTCTTATACTTGATATCATGATGACCTTGTAAAGCAAGCTAATCATGTGTTATTTTTGTCCTGAGGTTTAGCATGCTCCATTCAAAAATAAAAATATTATACATGCATTTAAAGATAAACCTAAGTATAATTTAGTTACCTTTATTACATAACTTTTCATCTTCTTGTACAATGTTTCTCTTATCCAATGTGGATACATAGATATCCACAGTCTTTCACAAAGATTCTATGACTTTCACTGATTGCCCGTAACCTTCAGCTGCATGTTCATGCCTTAATTCTCTATGGATTGTCCAACTTGTTTTATTTCCTGAAGTAACTTCTTTACTTGAAAAGAATCTTACTCAATCAAAATTGATTTATATCATTTTCTTCCACCAGAATTTCTCACTTACTCATTTATTTTCATCACATTTGAAAATCTGATTTATCTCCATGTATCCAAAATGACTTATAAATTTTTTTCTTTTTTCAGTACTGCTCTGAAGAAAAATAAGATGGTTAGTAATATCAGTAAAAATGGTTCCCATGGAGAATTTTTAGATTCATAACTGATTTTTTGTCTCATATTGCAGTGTTTTTATTCCTTCTAAATAAATCAAGAAGGTATAAGAATGTTCACTATAATTTTTACTGTCAACTGGACAAGACCAAGAGTAACCTGTGAAAAAAGAGTCATAAATGAACAATTACCCTGATTAGATGTACCTATGTCATTTCTGGATAGAATGGTCCTGAGTATTGATTGATGTGACAGGGAACATCCCACTGTGTATGGTACTATCTATCTTTAGGAAGATCATCTTGGGTAGTATAAGAAAATGTGCTAAGCATTCTAATAAGCAGGTCCCTCCATAGTGATTTTACCAGGTTCCTGTCTCAAGTTCTTGTCATGACTTTCTTCAGTGATGGACTGTTTACTGGAAGTACAAGCTGAACTTCTCAAGTTACTTTGCTCATGGTATATGTCATAGCAAATGAAAGTAAACTAGGCTAAAGAGTAAGAGATTAGATTCTTTTTTCTTCTTTGTATCTTCAGTGCTGAGGATAAAACTCTGAAGATAATGTTATTTAAGTTATTGGAATAAATACTTAAAAACATTCTAAGCAATATCAAAAAATGATAGAGTAAAAAATAAAAGTTTGATATTTCTGAGTCCTATAACTTCCACTCTACAGAATAGGCTCCCACAGAAATTAATTAGAAATTATAGTTATTACATTAATTTGCATCATAGTGTTTTAGAGTGCAAAGAATGAAAATCACCAATTAATTTCAAACATCCTACTTGAAGCTAAATATCAATAGTCTTATAAGTAGAGTTGTTGTTGATTTAATTTGCTAATATGCCTACAAATTGAGGTAGTACTTATTTATTTATTACATAGTCCCAGAGAGATATCAGACTCTCCATTTTTAGCCTTAGGAAACCAGATATAAAAATATGGATCAATAGGATAAATCTTTGGTGTTTTCTAGGAATAATATCTTAAAACAGCCCATAACAACATTTACAAAAAGTAATAATATACATCTTTACATTTGAATACAAAAAGAACAGAATAAGGAAAATGATAATAAAATAGGTTTTAAGTCAAGGTCTCACTATTTAGCATTGACTAGCCTAGAATTTGCTAAATAGACAAGGTTGACGTTGAAGTCATAATCTTTCTACCTTAGTCTTCCAAGAACTAGAGTACCAGTTATACCCCCACGCTCTGAGTCTTGCTGACTCTTTAATGTAAATGAACAAAGCTTCAAAGGTTTGTTTTATTTATCTATATACATATGACAATGATATTTTCATTTTCTTTTAAAAATATGTATATGTCTGGGTGTGAATTTTTTATTTGTAACTATTGGGGCAGTTGAGAACAAATAGAAGACATTAGATGCATGGAGATAATGTTCTAGGTACTTGTGAGCTGTCTGACATGGATGTTGAAACCCAACTTGTGACCTCTGCATCCATAGAGTGCGTGCTTGATTGCTGAGCCATCTCTCTAGCCATTCCAAATAATACTATTGTAACTTTTAGACTAACAAAAGAAAGCTATGCTAATAAAGTATATACACAACTCAGAAAAACAACTCAGGAAGAATTAAGGATAATAATTACCAAACAAAACAAAACTCTAGTCACAGAAGAGGTGATATATTTGCTACTGTTAAAGACAAGGCATATTAATTTAAAATTACTGTTTCTTCTGTTGGGAGTTGCTGAATTTAATTAGTAAATATTAAATGGTTGTTCATGGTTAATAGATAGACTTGCTCATGCCCAGTTATCACTTACCTACTTCACTGTAGGAAAAGAGTACTGGGTTAAGGTTAATTCACAGAAATGCTCTCACCTTTCACCTCAAAATCCCTAACAGTTACCTTTAATCTTCTCCTCTTCTGAAGAGTAGCCATTTTACATAAACCATTTCCCACAGATGTATCAGTAATAAATGTAAAAGGACTCATGAAGGTGTCAGAGACAAGAGAGATGACAGAGAAAGTAGATTCATATAGACATCAGGGTAAGGAAAAAATATGCACCTATATTACATAAAACATTGCCACACAGAGTTAGGTCTTTGGTTTGTACTAATTTCAGCTTGGCTTCCCAAACATAATATTGTTCAGTACAATGAACTTTTTTTCCTAATATGTTTATTTTGTTTTCTTATTTTTATGCCTTTTTTTACTTTACATGATAATACTTTTATATAATCTGCAATTTTCTTTTCTAACACTATCGATGTCGTTTTCCAGAGTTTAAAAATAGAAAAAAAAAAATGTTTTTTCTTTGGTTAAATTCCCCCCTTCATGAAAATAGTCTTTATGACTTTGTATCTCACAGAAGAGCAATTCTGAATTAAGTGTGAGCAAATTAGGGTATCTTCAACATTGATTTAATTACTGTGAAGGTTAATGTTCAATATAAACATTTGAAAAATAATTGTGCCGGGCAGTGGTGGCGCACGCCTTTAATCCCAGTACTTGGGAGGCAGAGGAAGGCAGATTTCTGAGTTCGAGGCTAGCCTGGTCTACAGAGTGAGTTCCAGGACAGCCAGGACTATACAGAGAAACCCTGTCTCGAAAAACAAAACAAGCAAACAAACAAACAAAAAACAAAAAAAGAAAAATAATCGTATGTAGTAAACTAGTATATCAAATATGGTTAAAAATGTAGCCCTGAAGTATCATTCTATGTTAAAGTTACAGAAATTTTGGAATTGAGCATTTATTTTCTCCAGATATATTTTCAATGTTTTTCATAGGTAAACTTGCAGAATGCAGGTATGAATATGGCTTTTATAATTTGTTGTAGCACCCCTGTTACATTTAAGTATAATTATTTATGAGATAATGTTTCATAGAAAAATTACCATATTTTTAAATTAACCATTTTCAAGATTAAACTGTGGGTTTAAATTATACAAAAATTCAGCCTAGAATCAAATACTTTAGCACTCTTTTTCAATTTTTTTGTGCTTAAAATATCTTCAATGTTAGCCTCTTAGCATTGGACAATGGGGGGGGGGGGGGCTTATCCCTGTGAAAGACTAATTCTTCTCCCAGAAGTCGTCAGTTTCTTGCAATTTTTTGTCTAGGAGTAGAATCCCTAAAAATTATCCCCTTCTGCATTAACAATGTCCGTTGATATTTCCATTGTTACAATATTGTTTATATATCCATTTCTAGGAAAGACTGCTTTAAAGCCTTGGTCCTGCTATTCTTGTTCTGACAAACTCTCCATCCCACCTTCCACAATGTTCCCTTGGACTGAGATGCAAGGCAGACTCAGTTGGTTGTGTTTATATAGATTTGTGCATACACATGCAATCATACATACATCCATATGTATGTTTGTGTGTCTGTAACAAAAGTAATCAAAGAGGCTATCAACTAGCAGAGGGGTGAACTAGAAGGGGTTTGAGGGGTGAATAGCTGGGAAAAGCTGGAGAGAGATTTAAACATTTTTTCACCAGGACAAAAAACAAACCTTCAGAAATGCTTATTATTGTAAAGAAACAATAGAAAATTGGACTGAATTTTAAGTGACAGGTATTCCATTTTGAAAAAAAATCAAATACATTTCAATAAAAAGGTTGTTCATTAAATATTATTTTTCAAGTTTCCTTTCTATAAGCAACATTTGATTGTTTATTTAAATATGTATGTATGTATGTATGTATGTATGTATGTATGTATTTGTGGAAACTTTAATTATAGACCTGATTAAAGAGAAAAATTCTACCCTACATCTCATAATCCTGCTACCAGTTTTTCTTATCTAAGTAATAGATCAATCAGTAAAGCAGCAAATACATTATTTATTTATTTATTTATTCATTTATTAATTCATTCATTCATTCACTTTACATTTTGACTGCAGGCACCCCCTTCTCCTCCTCCCAGTCTTACCTTCCCATTTCCCTTCTCCTATTTTCCTCTCCTTTTCTCTAGTCTTGACTTTTGGGTACCCACCTACCCTGGCGCATCAAGTATCATCAGGACTAAACACATCCTCTCCCACTGAAGTCAAAGAAGGCAGCATAGTAATGAAAAAGAGATCAAAAATCAGAAAACGGAGTCTGAGTCAGAGACCACCACCACTCCAATTGTTAGAAAACCACATGAAGACCATGCTGTAATCTGTTACATATGTGTAGGGTACCAAAGTCCAGTCCATGCTTGCTCTTTGGTTGGTGTTTCATTCTCTGTGAGTTCCCATGGACCCAGAATAATTGTCCCTTTAGGTACTGTGACCCCTTCAGTTCCCTTAACCCTTCCCTTGATTCTTCCACAAGACTCCCTGAGATTTATTATACCACAAGGTCACTTGTTGATTTATGTTCTTAGCAGTTTTATTCATAACAGTCAGAAGCTAGAAACAACCTAGATGTCCAAAAACTGAAGAACGGGTAAAGAAAATGAATAAGTGGATGTTAGCCATAAAGTACGGGATACCCACGCTACACGATACAGACCCAAAGAAGCTAAACAAGAAGGAAGACCTAAGTGAGGATGCTTGAATCTCACAATGAGAATTTACCTGTCTGATAACCAGAAAATGAGTCCTGGCCAAAAGCCTGGGCATGCTGCTAGGGTGGTCTAAGGTTTTTAACCTTTAGCAGTATGCATAATCTCTGTGTAATGTAAATTATCCAGTTCTGACATTGCCACTAGCATCCCAAACTAAGACAGGCTGTAAAATAAGGGTTGGTCTTAAATATGAAAATCTAAAATTTGAAGTAGTACCTATAGCCTTGGATCCCAGATGATCTAATAATCTTCAAGGCTTCATTTTCTATCTGCCCATGTCTCTCACTAGCCACATACTAACTTCATTTGCTTGTGGGCTCCCTATACCCAGTGTTCATTCTTCTGTATTAAAGCACGCATGCACTGCTTTTTAAAGGAAGAAGCAGTACCTTTTTCTTTTTTCCTGTTCCTCTGTGAGACCTCTCGAGCTTCTTTCTTTCTTTATGAAAATGTTTTTGTAGACTTCACTAGACAGTTCTCATAGCTTGCCCATGTGTTATTGTAATCACAGAAACTGTTGAAATGTACAATCATTTATATTTTTGAGAGTAAAATATATTTATACATATTTTTCTAATTTCCTCCCTACAATTCCATCCACATTCTCCGAGTCCTTGTTTTTATCTCAAATTCATTGCTTTTGGTCTTTTTCATTAATTGTTGGTGTTGTTGGTGTTGGTGTGTGTGTGTTCCTATAACATAAATACAATCTGCTCAGTACATAAAACACTACTGGTATGATATAATTTCATGCTGGGTACTTGACATTAGATAACTAATTGGCAGGCTTCTTTATTTTTTACATTATCTTACTTTTCTATTAATTGATTGAAGGAGAGACTTCATTAGTATTCTACATTAGATCACTGTGAACTCAAGCTACACACCGACACACTGCTGCTTTCTCTAATTTATGTGACACTGAATTTAGTTTTCCTTCCCTGACCAGAGTCCACAAATAGCTCTTTTGTATAATTAACCCATGTAGAATTTGTACACAAAATCAATCAGATTATGTCAAGAATATTTGTGAGCTTAGAAAATGTTTTAAGTTTTTAAATAATAGCTAAATAAAATATTTCTATATTGTATAACCTGAATAGAATTGTGGAAGTCAAGGTTTTACAAAAAAAAAAAAAGCAAGCAGCTGAAATGAACCAATATAATAATAGTAAGAAAGTTCTACTTTAATATTTTAAACTACTTCCTTAAAAATATAAACTGACATTTTGATTCATTTATCTCTAGATTTTTAAAAAATTACTAAGTGTGTTAATAGCCAGAACCCTGTGGTTTAGTTACTTTCTCAAAGTCCTCTTTATCTGAAAATTCTGTTTTATTGTTTAGTTATGTGTACACGCGTGTCTGTGTGCAAGAATAAGACAGTGAATACAGGTGCTCACAGAAACCACGAGAAGACAAGAAATACCTTGGAACTGGAGTATCAAGGTGGGAACTAACCAACATTGGTACTGGGAAATAAATTCAAGTCTTCTGCACTTGCAATATATACTATTAGCCACAGAATGATTTTTCCATATCCTCTAAGCGCCGCTCCTCACGAACATTGATTGAAATTGAGAAAGAAAGATGTGCTAGGATTCACTAAATGAATAAACTTTTCAGAACACTCCATATTGAAACCCAACACAGGGTTTACTGGCGAAGAACACTAATCTCAAATAAATAAATGGCTTGGTATACTTTTAGACTAGATGTAAGAACTAGGTATTTATTTAATAGCTACTTTTTGAAGAGAAATGTATTCAAGTGTGCACTAATCATTACCTGCCCACAAAATGAGAGGAAAGTGTTTGTCAGTCTTAAATAATTTCAAGCTAATATGTGTTTTACTTATTCTTTTGTATAGGTTCAGATGTTTACACATTTTGAAAATTACATTGTATCATTTATCCTGATCTTAAAAAAAAAACCACAAAAACAAAATACATTGTAAATGCTATTCAGAAGACCATCCAATTACTCCCACAGACAAAGCATGTAGCATCGCAAGACTGACGTTATTCTGTAACAGTAGTCAAGTGTACACACAATTCTTTTGAATTCTGATGAGATTCAACTTTTCATTTAATAGCACTGAAGGACAGTTGATATTTTTAGCTCAATGCAGTAACAACTCACTAGTGTTAGAGTTGTCGTAGCTAGCATGGTGGCAGTTACACCTTTAACTGGAATTACTCTTGGCATAAGTTGGGCAAAGCAGCAGGGTGGTTTATACTGTCCTGGCATTTGACCTGTTTCTTGATCTTGTAACCTAACAAAATGTGAGGCTGTTCTGCACCTGCAGCCCAGTAGATGCCATCTTTTCTAATAGAGTGTGGTTCTAGGATGCTGTGGAAACATATATATATAATTTCGTCCTGGAAATATACCTTCTTTCCATAATGCAAATACCACTCCAAATTCATCTTGATCTGCACCAGGCTAAACTTTACATGGTTGCTATGACGATTTCCAAAGCTAGACAAAATCCAAGAATATGCAAAAATATTGAAAACTAAAAATTTCTGCTTGCATAGAGATTGAGTAACATATATCTACAGATGTGCCAGATGTGCCTATCATTCACACAGTAAATACTTTGTTTTCTCTTGCTATATTTTTTTAAAAGCAGTTAAGTAATGAATCCCAAGGTTTCATGAAAAAAATGTAATTGACACTATTATAATGCTATCTTCAAATTTAACTTTAAATACTTTCAGCTGAGATGCTGGATCTGTGGCACATTTGGTAGAGTGCAAGACCAGTATAGAAGAGACCCTGTGTTTTATTCCCATTGGTAGCAACAACAACAACAACAACAAATATATCAAGTGGTTCTTCTTACACTAACTAAAATAGGGACAATAAAACTGATGGTCAAGAGAGTCTACTTTGGTGACAGAGAGGATGGCTGCCTATGTTATTACATTTCTTTCCCCTTCCTCAGTATCAACATCTTGATGATGGAAGAAAGCAATGTGTACATAAAAATAGGGTAGAACAAATCACATATATTTTGGATTTTTTTTGTGACCATGAGAGAATGATATGCAAATAAAATTCTTAATATTTCTGAGAAAGCTTTTGGAAGAGGTCTTATTCCAAATAATAAATGCTTCATTTCCCTTGTCTTATTCCTTAGTTTCTTTTTTTTTTGAGTTCTCATGGAGGACCTTGAGACAATAAGGTGATCACAAACAACAAAAGCTTTGTTGTAGGAAGAAGGAAGACTCAGGATGAATTTCTATAGAGTAAGTTCTTCTTCTTCTTCATGACAAAAAAGAATAAACTATGTAATGATCTTAAAAATTATCTTATCACTAGCAGCAGAATAAGCTTCCAAATATGAGAATGGACAACTTTTCATTCCTTATATATATTTTGAAATATGATGCCGTGGTCTAGATACCATTAGATTGCTCTAAAAAGTTGCCCATACTCAGCACATCTGCAGGATCTGTATGGCCAGATGTATGATTGCTGCTCATTCCCTGCTCCAGGTAGCTATTTCTCCTCACATTCCTCTTCTACATAGTTGCTTATTAGCTATTCATGTTTAGTCATCCAGTGATTTCTTGTTTGTGGTCAAATTTATATGATGTAATTAAATTTCACTAAAGCTATTGTTGTAAAATAATTTACAACATGTCTTCTCTATAGAAAAAGACTGAATTTAGTGGATTTTCCCCATGGAAACCAAACTGCCTACTTATTTGATATAGTGATATAAACCCATAAGAGACACCTGTTTGAAATATTTGGGCTTATTCCAATTATCTAGCTTCCTCCACATTTTCTGTTATTTGTAATAAATAGCAGTTGCTTTATCAGAGTTACATATGCCATGTTGATCCCTAGACCACATGTGAGTCTTTGACATACCTTTGAAGTATTTTGCATATTTGTTAACGTAGTTTTAATATCAGTAAATATGGACTTGAAGACTATTTGAATGTAAACATATTACATTAAAATAAACTAAAACAGATAATTTCTACTGCCAAATTGCAATAAAATCAAATAGAATAGTAGGTCAGTTGTAACATACCTTACATAGGTAAATTTAACTATGTGATATTTCAGCTCAGTGTGCAGCTGGCTTAAGATGCTAACATATTGTACCAAAACCTTTTGCCTCATAATGTGATAGAACCCCAGGCTTGTGACGGGGTGGGGAAGATCAGTAAAACAAGCCCAAGAATAAAAGTATTGTGTTTTTGAGAACAACTTGAAGCTAAACTACTCACCCCAACAAAAGTTACTATTGATTCTATGATCTAAATAAATGACAGATGAAGAAACAAGCTCTGTAGTGGGAAAAGAAAGCCCAAAGTTCAGACATGGCAAGATTATCCAAGAAGAGAACGTCTAATTGGTAACTCCAGCTAATGGCCTCACCTTGCCAGCTGACTTATATTGGATGGTTGTAGACATTTGTTGTTACCTTCATTTACTTTCTAATTTGAGCTACTTTAATCTTCTCTGACAGATGCTGTGAGCACCCTGTGTACTGTGTTTATTTTGTCCAGAACATCTATCTACTATTAGTTAATGACAATTTCACCTTTGCTTGCTATGCACTTATAAAATCATTTGTTCACAACCAAAACCGCAATTCTCATCAATTCTTCTTGGGATATTTTAGAATATGAATTCCTGAGAATATGTGGATGGGACCTAGTTAAGTATAATAACATACCAGAAAAGTATGGATGGCCAAAGTACATTCATTTTTAATTAATCATCTGGAACATACAAAGAAATTGGTTTTATTATGACAGTGTTATACGTACATATCATTCTTTTTATGTTCTTTCCACCTCTTTACCTTCCCCATTTACCTCTTTTGTTCTTTTTCCTTCCCATTCTTTATACCTTTTCATACACTAAATCCACTAAATTCAGTATTTTTATATGGAGAAGAAACATTCTAAATTATTTTACAACACTAGCTTTAGTGGAATTCAAGTACATCATATAAATTTGACCACAGAAAGGAAATTTCTGAATGATAAACATGAATAGCTAGTAAGTCTTTTTTTTTTTGCTTTTATGTTCTATATTATATACTATATATTATATAGTATATAATCTAGATTTCAAATATGTAGAAAATGTGAAATTTCTCATTCTGAATCTGGCTTATTTCACTTAAATTAATGACACACACACTCACACACACACATATAACAAAATGTCACATATATATATATATATATATATATATATATATCACATATATGATGTTTTCTCTTTATCTTTTATCTGTATATGCACATCTATGAGGATTCCTTATATTGGGCATTATGAATAGAGAAGATATAAGCATGAATGTACTAGATTCTCTGTGATGTGCTTGCTGACTTAATCCTTCCATTCTATACCCAGAAGTTACACAGCTGGATAGTACAGCAGTTCTGCATGAAGTTTTCTAAAACATCCTCATGTTGTTTTCCAAAAATACTACAACAGGTACCTTCTCAATGAAGTGAATAAGGGTCCCATTTTGTCTGCATTCTTGTATTTGTTGTAATATTTTTATTTTTTCATGAAACCATAGGGTAAAACAATGGCTGGGCAGATGGGACATCTTCGGGAAGGTTTCTTGGTATGGGAAGGCCAAGATGGCCTGAGGTACCTACTTTTTGGACACTCCTGGTAAGGTCTACCTCAGGACAGAGGCTCCCTGAACAGCAACACCTGACTGGTCCTGGCCTCCAGACTTCTCCTGTCCTTAACTGAATGGATCACTTTGGGACTCATAGGTTGACCATGTCTCATTCCTTCTTTTGTATTTTTATGTGGGTCAGAGGCTCTAAGGACAATGTCTGCTTGCTGTTTGTTTTCAATTATTCCATATCTCAATAAAAAGTTGTACCCCTCAGGGCATTTATATTGATAGCCAGTTGTTCTACTTTTTTTAGTTTGACCTGGGTCACAGGCTTTCTGGTCAGCAAGACCCGACTTCTGCCCATCTCCAATTACTCTGTAACTGTGTACATGTTTATGCCCCTTGGGAGTGGGGAGGTGGTCAAAGCCTCTTCTCTTCACACTGTTTGGATGTTGGTCACTGGTTCTCTTGGCATTAACACATGACAGTGTTTTTTCTTCAATTTCTCTGTGTCTGAATAATAGTTTGTGCCCTTTGGGACTCCTGTGTGAACAGGAGCTCATTTCACTCCTTGTACTTTTATCTGAGTCACAGGATCTCTGGTCAGCAAGCCCTAACTGTTGCTTGTCTCCAGTTTCCCTGTGCCGACACGGATGGTTGTTCCCCTTGGGAGTGAGGAGGCTTTCAAAGGCCATTCTTTTCTTCAGGACGTTGGGAAGTTGGTCACAGGCTTTCTGGGCATTAACAATGAGATGTGATTTGTTTCTAATTTCTCTGTATCTGTGTGAATGATTATGTGTCTTGGGGCTTCCATGTGGAGAACATTCCTTTCCACTCTTTGTTGTAATTTCATCTGGGTCAGAGGATCCCTGGACAGCAACAGATGACTGCTCCTGGCCTCCAATTCCCCTGTCGTCATTGATGGGATGGTTCTCTCTGGGACTATGTTGACCACGGCCTATTCCTTTCTTTGTATTTTTATGTGGTTCAAAGTCTTTGTGGTCAACACTTGGCTCGTGTTTGTCTCTAATGTCTGTTAAAGAAATGTTGTGCCCCTTGGGGCTTCCGTGTGAAGAGCTTCCCATTCCAGTTTCCGTTCCACTTTGACCTGCGTCACCAGCTGTCTGTTCAGCAAAACCTGACTCCTTCTTGTCTCCAACTTCCCTATAACATGGATTGTCATTCCTCATGGGAGTGGAGTACTGGTCAAAGGACATTCCTTTCTTTACCTTGTTTAGATGTTGGTCACAGACACTCTGAGCATCAACGCCTGACTGTGCTTTGTCTCCACTACTACTGAATGTGAAAGTGTGCTTGTGCTCTTCAGGGCTGGCATGGCCACTGCTCACTCTTGCTGGTCTGCTATGGTTTGGGTCATAGGGACCCTCAGAAGAGCAGGTGGAATCACCCAGCTGGAATCTCGATGAATCTACATTATATTCTTGTATCTGGGTCACAGGATCTCTGGTGGGTTTTGGTGAGTCACCTGGATTATTCTCCAGGTTCTGGAGCAGAACATTGATGAGAGATTGTAGTTCAATTGCTGTATTATAGATGATATTTTCTCTATCTACTACCTCCTGTAGCTTACTAACCTGTGGGGGGGTTTCATTCCTCAAAGAATCCCCCTGACCCTTGAAATTTGTGCTCAGGTTTTCATATTGTTTAGCATTCCATGAGATATTCTCCAAGGAACTTTTAGATGGAGCCTTTCTTTTTCCTATTATATTAAGGGAAGACTGACTCCCAGTCTTGGCTGAGAGTTGGGTGGAGCTTGGGGTCGAAAGCCTTACTTTCTCAAGGCTTTCTCCCTGGCTTATGTCTCCAGATTTCAAAATATTGGGTCTTACTTCAGGGGGATGAAATACATTGTCATTCTTTGCTTCGATCTTATCTTTATGGTCTGTGAACTTCTGATTATCCACACTCATGAGGAGATCACCTAAATCCTGTGAGGTCTTGGCATTTTGGCATCCATTCTGGAAGTTGAGCAGTGAGTTTTGTGAAGGCAAGTTGACCAGGGTAGTGTGAACGGTACTGGGGCCATCTGGATGATGAATCATAGGCCAGGACTGTGGTTGCTCACTTGATTTTAAGTCAGTATTATTATATTCTTTTATTTTTAGAGCCAAGTCCCCTGAGTTTTGAGGGTTAGATGTTTGGAGAAGGCTTTGGCTTCTTTTGGCCTCTGCAGACTCAAAGTCCTTGAGAGTGATATTGGTGTCTTGCCCATTGGGAATCTCACTGAATCCCAGACTCACCCTCCATGCATAAGGTGGCTCTTCTTTTACGTTCAATGTGTAGGTTTGTTTGGCCACTGATGGTGGGACCCTGTTTTCAGGGCCCACAGTTGTTGCAGTCAAACAGGTATGTTCTGAGACCATATATTCAGACTGCTTCCAGGGTGCATGCTTGTCCATTCCTGGCCCAGTATTTGGTTGCAGGAGGCCTCTTCCAATTCCTTGGATAGTTCTGCTCTGCTTTTGTTTTGCATGGAGGAAGAAGAAAGCACGGGGCTGAACACTCTGGTTTCTCTGTGGTTGATCTGGATGGATCCTTGAGGGCCCATGGCTGGCAGAAGATGGAGGGGCTCTTTGGGTCTTCTGAGCTTCTGGAGATGAGTGTTCAAACAGAGGACTTCGCAGCCTGGCAGATGATGCAGTTTCTACCCTTGTCCCTCCTGGATCTTGGTGATGCAATTTTTCAAGAATCATGGCAGCCTTGGAGTAGTATTCAGCCTTGGAAGCACAGGGTAATCTCCTTTTGCGAATCACAAAATGCTGTTTGACGTTTGATTCCAGCTTCATTTTAGTATTTGGATCAAGGAAGGAAAGGGTCTGGCTAGTGTTTATAGAGAGCAGCTCATGTGTCTTCAGAGCAGGATTCCTGGGTTCCAGACCCTTCCCAGGGATGCTGCTTGAATTGCAAGTCAGATCTTCGGCCCCAACCTCGAGACTCTTCCTAAGAATATCAGACTTAGCTATGACCTTCTCTAAGGGAACTCCTGTGGGCATGGATCCCATATTCTGGCTGCACTTGTAGCTTTTGGAGTTGAGGATGGATGGTTGGGCAGGCTGGTTGAGTTCAGGCAGGTTCTTGCAATAACCATCACTGTTTGTTTGCAAATCTCCCTGAAGCTGTGGCAGTTCCCCAGATGGGGGGAATCTGACATGGGTTCCTTGTTGTTCTCCCACATTAATTTCCCTCTCTTCATGCTGTGGCTCCTCATGATGGTGGACCATTTGATAATGCTCAGGAAGGATGGAGGCTGACCTCGTAACTTTAGTGGGCAGGGTGCCCCAGGACAAGTTGTCAGTAGGCTGGCTAATGTCTGTTTGACATTTTTGGATATTACCTCCTGCAATGTCTTTCCAATTCAGTTCCTGTTGACAGGGCTCATTTACATTTGTTAGGGATGCCTGTATCCCTACCTCAGTGGTGGGACATTTTCTTCTACGGTACCTTCTTTGGAATGAAGAAGGTGTTTGGTTTGTTATAGAGCTTGGGAGGTTTTCTAGTTCTTGGACCCCTGTCACACCTACCAAGCCTGGTGTCACAACTTGGTGGGGCAATGACTGGTCCTGGCAAAGTTGTGGAGGTTCTTGAGTGAGAGATAAATCTTCTGTAGAGTCACTTGGTTCGCTAAACCTCACAGATTTACGTCCTCCTGAGGATTTCTTGGAGACCCAGGCAGTAGCCACAACTGACTCAGAGAGCACAGAGGATATGCCCCATATAATTTGGTTAAATTTCTGCTGTATAAGCACTTCTAAGACCTTGAGGTAAGAAAAGAGTTGAGGGAGAGAAAGCTGATTCAATCTCTCCTTCGAGTACCAGAAGGGTTGGGGAGAGGAGTGCAGTAAAGGATGCTGGATGGGCCTTTGCATAGGTCGAGATGCATTCTGGGTAACCCGCACATTCCTTTGGCAGTTTCTGAAATGTTTTACAGTATCAGTTTTCTTCCTGGGCTTGCTATGCCCCCTCTTCAACACCTGCCATTTAGAAACAACAACAAATGAGCTGGGGTCCCTTTTTCTCTCTTGTAGACAAACTGTCTGCTCTCTGTGCTATGGTTAACATAAAATCCACATTTCCCAGAGACCTTGCTCTCTTCAATTCTTGACTCATTCATACTGTGCATAAACACATTTCCTTTTGGCCTTGTTGGGAAACAGCAGAAAAGGCTGTGTATGTCACACTCACCACCTCTATCCTCAGTCAGTGTTCCTCAGACAGGATCACTCAGACAGGATCCTACCCAAGGCTGCTTGGGGACTGTCAAGTGATAACTGCTTCCTCAGACCATAGGAGACCCAATACCTGATCTGATGCCCTTGGTCTCATCCCCTGCTTCGTATCAGCTCAACACAAACAAAACCAAGTGCCTGATAAAAGGGCAGATGACATTTCCTGTGTCCCCACCAACTCAGAAATGCAGTCTGTCCATAGAGCCATGGTCATCCTTAGTGGCCTTTCTGCCACCCCATACATATGGTCTGAGAGCTTCAGACAGACAGCTCAGGCCACTCTCATTTCTGTCCTGCCTGCAGACTGATGTGCTGCTACTCCTGGAGATTTCTGCCTCCTGTCTGTAGCTAGACTTTAGGTTCTTCTTTCTTCCATCCTACTCCACCCCTTTTCTTCCACCCTTTTGTTCCCCTAACACTAGATAGGAGAGAGTAAAAAGGATGGAGGGTGGAAGGAAAGATGTTGTGATGGAGGGGGTTAGTTCCTTTGGGGCATGTTTAATCTTGACCTTAGCAATATCAATTTCTTATTTCTTCTTTTTACACCTCTACTTAACAAACTACAAACCAAAAACTGATAGCAAATGACCAACAACTGTCAGCCAACAACCAACAACCCACCATGCTTCTCAAGGCCTTAGAATTTATATATCCTAGGAAAAGTCCCCAGAATTCCAAACATCACACAAACACAGAAACTCTCTGCTGCTGGCAGAATCATACCCCTGCTAGAGCATTAGGCAAATCATAGTCAGCTACTGTGGAAAATCTGAAACAACCCCATATCCTATACCTGAGATTAAAACAAAATATATTCTTATATTTTTGTTTTTTAAAAAATGCCAAAATTTTTCACTAAATCTGCCTTTCTAGGGAATGTGAAAGTAACAATCATGAAAAAAAGTCTCCTGCTCTATTGTGTGTTAACCAAGACTCTCCTCACCTTTGGGGTGTTCTTTTCTCTCCTAGATGGTGGTGACTCTGGATACTCCTTCAGGAATGGGATTAGTAGGTAAAAGAGACCCACTCCACACAGAAAGGCAAAGCTCAAGTCCACTACCATGGACATGGATCTGGGAATCGTCCACAATTCATTAACGCTATTCATCAGAAAGAGAAAATTTCCCATCTTCTGAATCGCAGTGCAGCTCTCAGGCTACTGAGTCCTGGAGTACAGCATCTGACTTGACAGGAGGGCTCAGGTCGCATCACACAGCTGAGGCCTCCTCATCACAAAGGGCTACTGGCAGGAGGGAGAGTACCATGGCCCCTCCCCAGCCTCCACCCCAAGAGCCCCACCCACCTCCTGGCTTTCCCTACTCCCACTTTCCAAATCCTACTGCTGAAAAAGTCAAAGATAGATTTCTGTTTATGTACTGTTTCTCTGCCTGAGCCCCAGAATTCTTCTGCCCTCTGTCTGCTTGAGTCCTGCCCTCTGTCTGCTTGAGTCCATCAGGGTTTTAGTTTTTGACTATATATATATATATATATGCATGGGGTGTTTCTTAGGGATTCTTATTCTAAGGGCGGTTTCTGACTGCACATCCAGATCTCTTCATTCTGAGATCATAGATTATCTTTTTTCCAGTAAATTAGTTTTTATTAATTGTTTTATTTATTTACATTTCAAATGTTGTCTGCCTTCTCTCTCCCACCTCCATGAAACTCCCATTTTATACACCTTCACCTTTGCCTCTAAGAGGGTGTTCCCTCACCCCTACCCACTCCCACTACTCACCCCTATAACATCTCCTTTCTCTGGACATCAAATTTTCTCAGGACCAAGCACATAAACTCCCACTGAGGCCAAATAAGGCAGTCCTCTGCTACATATATCGCAGAAGCAAGGGACTGGTCCATGTGCACTCTCTTGTTGGTGGCTTAGTTTCTGGAAGCTCTGAGGGGTCCAGTTAGTTGATACTCCTGTTCTTCCTATGGTGTTGCAGTCCATTCAGCTCTTTCAATCCTTAAATCTTCCTTTGGGTTTCCCAGGCTCCATCCAATGTTTAGCTGTGAGTATCCGCATCTGTCTTAGGTGCTTGAAGAACCTGTAAGAGAACAGCTACACCAGGCTTGTGTCGCCAAGAACTTCCTGGCATCAGCAATAGTGTAGAGGTTTGGTATATGCAGATAGGATGGATTGCAAGCTGAAGTAGTTTCTGGGTGGCCTTTCCTTCATTCTCTGCTCTGTTTTTGTCCCTGTGTTTCCTTTAGACAGAAAAAAAAATCTGGGTTAAAAATTTTGAGATGAGTGGGTGGCCCATCCCTCAACTGGGGGCCCTATCTATCTACCAGAGTGGTGTCTTCAGGTTCTACTACCCTGCTGTCAGACATTTCAGAGGAGCCTCTCACATTCCTGTTGTCTGGGACTGTATAGTGGTTCCCCTATTCCCTATCTCACACTACTGAATATTTCTATACATTCTCCTGGTCCTCTGTGCTTCTCTCCTATTTTCTTCCATACCTGATCCTGCCACCCTTTTTTCTTGTCCCCTTCTCAATTACACCCATGTCCCTCCCTCCCTCCCTCTGCTTCCCATGATTATTCTATTCCCCTTCTATGTAAGATTCAAGCATCCACGATTTGGTCTTCCTTCTTGTTAAGCTTAGTGCGGTCTGTGAGTTGTATCCTGGGTATTGTAAGCTTTTTTGGCTAATATGCACTTATTAGTGAGGACATACAATGTTCTTTTTGATCTGGGTTACCTAACTCAGGATGATATTTTCTAGTTCTATCCATTTGCCTGCAAAATTCATGATGCCCTTGTTTTTTTTAATAGCTTAATAATATTACATTGTGTAAATGTATCGAATTTCCTGCAGCCATTCTTCCATTGAAGGATATCTGGGTTGTTTCCAGCTTCTGGCTATTATAAATAAGAGTACTATGAACATATTGGAGCACGTGTTCCTGTGATATGGGAAAGAATCTTTTGGAATAATGTCCAGAACTGATATAGCTGGGACTATTTCCAATTTTCTGAGGACCCAGCAAATTAGTTTACAAAGTAGTTGTACCAAGTTGTAACCCCACCAGCAATGGAAGAATGTTCTTCTTTCTCCACATCCCCGCTACCATCAGCTATTGCCTGAGTTTTTAATCTTAGACATTCTGATTGATCTATGGTAGAATCTCAGGGTCATTTTGATTTGCATTTCCCTGATGACTAAGGATGTTGAACATTTCTTTATATGATTCTAGGCTGTTCAGTATTCCTCAGTTGAGAATTCTCTATTTCGCTAAGTATCCTGTTATTTTAGATTAATTTTTTTTAGATATTTTATTTACATTTCAGATGTTATCTCCTTTCCCCATTTGCCCTCACCCAGAAACCTCCTATCCCATCCTCACTCCTCCTGTTCCTATGAGGATGTGCCCTCAACCAGCCACTCACTCCCTCCTCCCCACCCTTGAATTCCTCCACACTGGGGCATCCAGCCTTCACAGAATGAAGGACTTCCTCTCCCACTCATGGAGGAGGGGAAACAGACCATCCTCCCCTACATATACAAGTACTCCATTTTTAATTGGGTTATTTAGTTTTCTGGGGTCTAAAGTCTTTAGTTCCATGCATATTTTAAATATTAGCCTTCAATTGGATGTAGGATAAATAAAAGATCTTTTTCCCAATCTGTAGGTTGCTGTTTTGTCCTATTGACAGTATCCATTGCCTTACAGGAGCTTTTTGGTTTCATGAGGTTGCATTTGTCAATTATTAAACATAGCACCTGAGCCATTGGTATTTTGTTTAGGAACATTCCTTCTGTTCCAATGTTTTCAAGGCTATTTTACAATTTCTCTTCTCTATGAATCAGTGTATCTGGTTTTATGTGGAGGTCCTTAATCCACTTGGATTTGAGCTTTGTAAAAGGAGTTAAAAATAGATCAATTTGCATTTGTTTACATGCTGACCTCCAGTTGAACCAGCACCATTTTTTGAAAATGCTGTCTTTTTTCCACTGGATGGTTTTAGCTCCTTTACCAAAATCAGGTGACCTAGGTGTGTAGGTATTTTTCTGGGTCTTCAATTCTATTTCATTGATCTATGTGCCTGTTTCTGTACCAATACCATACAGTTTTTCCTTATCCTGGGTTTTTTGTTATTCCATTTGAATTCACAAATTGCTCTTTCTAACTCTAGGAAGAATTGAGTTGAAATTTTGATGGGAATTGCATTGAATCTGTAGACTGCATACAGCAAGATGACCAATCCAAGAGTATGATGTGGCTCTCCATCTTCTGAGATCTTCCATTTCCTTCTTCAGAGACTTGAAGTTCTTGTCATGTAGATCTTTCACTTGCTTGGTTAGAGTCACACCACAGTATTTTATAGTATAGTACTGTATTATAGTATTTGTGAAGAGTGTCATTTCTCTAATTTCTTTCTCAGATTATTTATCCTTTGAGGAGAGGAAGGCTACTGATTTGTTTGTGTTACTTTATATCCATCCACTTTGCTGAAGTTGTTTATCAGGTATAGAAGTTCTCTGGTAGAATTTTGGTGGTCATTCATATATACTATCATATCATAAGAAAACAGTGATACTTTAAATTCTTCCCTTCCACTGTATATTAATTTGACTTCCTTTTGTTGTCTACTTGCTCCAGCTAGAATTTAAAGTACTATGTTGAATAATAAGAAGAAAGTGCACAGTCTTGTCCCCTGATTTTAGTGAGATTGCTTCAAGTTTCTCTCCATTTAATTTGATGTTTACTATTGGTTTGTTATATATTGCTTTAATATTATTTAGGTATATGCCTTGAATTCCTAATGTCTCCAAGACTTTTAACATGAAGGGGTGTTGTATTTTGTCAAAGGCTTTTTCAGCATTTAATGAGATGATCACTGATTTTTTAAAATTTGTCTACATAGTAGATTACATTGATGTATTTCCATGTATTGAACCATCCCTGCTTCCCTGGGATGAAGTCTACTTGATCATGATGAATGATGGTTTTGATATTTTCTTGGATTCAGTTTGTGAGAATTTTATTGCGTATTTTTGCATTGATAATCATAAGTGAAAATGGTCTGAAGTATTCCTTTGTTAGGTCTTTGTGTGGTTCAGGTATCAACATAACTGTGAGTTCACAGAAGGAATTAGGTAGTGTTCCTTCTATTTCTGTTTTGTTGAATAGTTTGAAGAATATTGGTTTTTAGGTCTTCTTTAACAATCTGATATAATTCTGCATCAAAACCATCAGGCACTAAAATTTTTTTTTCTTTTGTTTTGGTTGGGAGACAGGTTCTATTTCCTTAGGGGTTATAGTAGTGTTTTGATAGTTTACCTGATCCTTATTTAATTTTGGTTTGTGATATCTTTCTAGAAAATCATCCGCTTCATCTAGATTTTCCAGTTCTGTTTAGTAAAGGCTTTTTAGTAGGATTTGATAAGTTTATAAATTTCCTCTGTTTCTATTATCTTCCTTTTTATTTCTGATTTTGTTAATTTGGATACTATCTCTGGGCCCTTTTGTTAGTTTTGCTAAGAGTTTATCTATCTTGTAGATTTTCTTAAAGAAGCAGCTCCTAGTTTTGTTGATTCATTGTGTAGTTCCCTTTGTTTTTAAATGATTGATTTTAGGCCTGAGTGATTATTTTTGTCTTCTGGCCTCTGGTAGGACCAGAATACACATAGTGCATAGATTCATAAGTAAACAAGTATGAAAATATTCAGGCACCCTCCCTGTGTGTGTGTGTGTGTGTGTGTGTGTGTGTAAATGAGTCCAGCATCAGTCATGGCTGTATTGGAAGATCCTGCTCTAAATATAAAAAGAGTAACTATCATTCAAATGTTTGAGTATACATTGCATTATTGAGACTGTAAGGAGTAAAGATGTTATATCTACTGTTATAAGTAATTTACATTAGTTCAAAAGGCAGTGAAAGGAAAATATCTAAAAAATCACATAAAAGTACTTTTTTTTTGATTTAGTAATTCTGCTACTAATAATGTATCCCTAAAATCCACTAGAAAATGCCAAATGGTAAGTGTAAAATTTATAGTCATAAGATAATGGAAAAAAACCCTGAGATAATTAAATATCACACAACACAATCATATAATGTCATGTTACACCAAACCATAAAATGAAGAATATCTCTGAATACTTTCGTGCAGAAGTGGAGGCTTTATTGTCCGGGACAATGAAGAGCGATAAGGTTAATATTAATTTTTTAAGAAAAACATGTTAAAATATAATTCAATATTCAGTTTCATTTATGATTCATTTCGTTTCTCAAACACAAAAATTGTCCTTTAAAGAGATTGCTCCTTGCTTACAATTATGTAAATTCTTTACACAGGTTGAAAGTAAAATCTTCAAAACGAGTTCTATTTAGAGAAGTATATTTTTACTTGCCAGCTTTTCCCACTCCTTTTTATAAATTTAATTATAATTTTATTTTTATGGTTTGTTTTTTAGCCTTGACTGAAATGTACCTGTGTATGTGTATGGATGTATTGGTATAATGTATATATTTGTGCATATTGCATTTAAAACTATAGAAAAGGTTACTTTAAAACACAAATTCTTAACAGTAAATACAAAGTAACAAAGTTTGGTGAGAAAATGTAAATGCTAAGCGAGCAAAATACAAGTAAATAATTCCCTTACTTGTTTTCCGTAATCTCTTATTGTAGCAGTCCCTGATTTGTTATTGTAAGCCTGTTCTATCAATTCTGTGGGTTGACTCAAATAAATGCTTTGGCTAGAAAGCCAGATTTGACTTGAAAGAAAGGACAAATCAGTGTATAATAGTTTCCTACACTGACTGGAGCAACTAATTATAACATAGTGACCTAAAATTAGCAGGTATTCTACTAAAATTCTTGGTTGAAAAAGTCTGGCAACACCATCCCCAAATCAAGATCTTGGTGAGATTCTACTCTAAATCAGTTTCATTTCATTTCATTGTTTGTGCAACTACATGCCTTGACAAGTGGTTTCAAATGTCTCTTTCTCCTGCTTCGAGGCCCACACTGTAGCATCTTACTTTAATGGTCACGTTGTCTTATTCTATTTCAAGTCTCTATCTTCTTGACTCTTGATGACACTGATAATAACATTTATGGCATAGTCAGATAATACAAGGTGACCTTCATATCTAGTGATTTGAATTATGTATGTAAAGTCCCATTGCTTTGCATTTTCCAGGTTGGTCATTCATTAGCAAAACATTTTTGTGGCTCTGAATTCAATCTTTGTTATAACAAGAAAGTAAAACACAATAACAAAGAAAAACACAACAAAAAATTTCACATAATCTCAATTTCTATAGAACATGACATATGATCTTCAAGAGCTCCTATTAACTTACTATTTATAGCTAGCTTTCTAACTAAAAAATAGGACAAATAAACCACATGTAAACTTTATTACCCTTCTGATACAATTAAAGTCTAAATTTGTTATTTGGACACTGTAGAAAATTTCATTTAAATAGCATCTTCCTCAAAATCTCCAGTCTCATGTGAATTATATGAATCAGACATTGAGAATTTTAATATAACACATCTGTGGTTAAAATTCCTATTTACAAGCTAACACGGCTAACACTGAACATATTTCTTCTTTGAACATAGTGGAGAGCCAAGCATAGAATAATAATTATAGACATTATCCCTTTCAAAAGGACGAAATTGAACCGGGGGAAATGGTTCAGTGGGAAAGCCCTCACCAGGAAATCCCGAGGAGTAGGCTACCCATTACTGGAACTCACTATGGACAGAAAGAGACACAGAGAGATAATCACATAGATATTATAAGTGGCTTATGTTTTTGAAAGACAGATAATTTGAAATGTGTAGGATAGATCAGCAGGTTTGAATATTTGGAAAAGTTCTCCTTGCAGCTCTTGTCCACAGGCAATCATGAGGTACATTTTTACTTCCTCAGTGAGTCATGGAGTTTTTCCTCTTAAAAGTTCAGCTAACTGAACAAGGCTTCTTGCTTTGCCTTATGAATGCTCTACTGATTTGCACTCTCTACTAAATATCTGGATACAACTACCTAGACAAGTTCATAGATAAAGTACCTTTACCTGTAGCCCTCGAGTAATTTCGTTATGTGTTTGGGAATTGTATTGAGTTCCTGGGACTTAAGCACGGAATGGCTTAAGCATTGTTCTTTTACCCCATAATCGTATCATCTGCATCTATGCAGACACCCTTAGGGGCATTTTGCTTTCTCTTGAATGATATGTATTCATTGTGCAGCACCTTAGTTAGGCTTTCTCCTTTCTGTAGAGATTAGCATTCCACCTTCATTTGGCCTTTCCGGCATCATTGACAGTGCTTCTAAAAATGATGTACTCTCTGTTTCATTCTCTGTGAGCCCATGTGAGCCTTGTTTACTTGATTTGGTGGGGTATGTTCTCCTGGTGTCCCCTATCCCCTCTGACTCCTACAGTCTTTCTTCTTCTTCGTCCATGTGGGTCCCAAAACTGCAAAAGGAAGAATAGAGACCTGCAATTTTGAAATTCTCTGCATAAAGTCTTCTGGAGGTCTTTGTATCTGTTTCAAGCTGATAATACTAACTTCCTCACTAAGCAGTATTCTCAGTGTATCTTTCCATTTACCAGTATATGTAATTATAATATAATTTTTCTGAAATTCATTTGAATCTTACTTAATAGTTCTGTCTTCCATTTTTTCCTCCTTCCTTTCATATGTCCCATAAACACCAAGAATAAAACAGGTTAAAGTTTAACATGGTTTTGGAAATGTCCTCATTTACATACAGAGTTAATATTTAAATTGTTGTATTTTTTTTACCTGTAGTAATTTTCACTCAGTCTGCTTAAATAAATTTAATGTAGTTAATTTCCTTTTTTACTACAGTGTCTATAATCAAGAAATTCTCTAAGATATTTAAGATGATGTAATCTTTCTCTATATCACCCTTTACTTCATTTTAAATCCTCACTGGCAGAATTTTCAATGTCTGTCTATCAGTAGCTCTCTCTCCTCAGATACTAGAATTTTTCTATTATCTTCTTCAAATGTCTTTCAACCTGTCTCTCCTACCTGATTTCAAAGCTATGTCAGCTTTTTAGATATTTTGAGAATAAACCAATAAGGAACCCCAGATTGTATTAGCTTTATTTGGTCATAACATCAATCTGCTACTAACAGTGTCCTTTAAATGCAGAGAGAGAGAGAGAGAGAGAGAGAGAGAGAGAGAGAGAGAGATTCTCCTGGAGGTCAGGCGGTCAGAAGCCTGAAAATAAAATCACTGAGAGAAAATGACACTTTTGAAGAGGTATGTTTTTTTCTAATGCCTAGTGTAAAAATAGCTGCTGGAATTTTCTAGTTTTTATAAGAACTTCACAGTCTACAGAATGGAATTAAATATATTCCAAAAACCTCAAAGAGAGATAATAAGAACATCTAGATAATGACAGGAGTGTGGTTTCCAAGTATCAATTATACTACAAAAAGAAAAAAAATCACCAAAACAAATATGGTTCATTCTAAAATTAAGATTAAAAGTATACAAAACATACTTGGGGTAAGTTTCATACCAAATAAATTAAAATAACAACCAGATTATGGAGTTCTTTTCAAAATAAATTCAGAGCTTACTATAAGGATATTGTGATCTTCAGTGAAACAGCTTTCATTGGCATGAAGCATTAACTCTGGTGTCTCTCTGTCAAAGATATTAGAAAACTTCATGACTAATTAATCATACCTAATAGGCTATTGGGGAACTAAATAAACACTTGAGAGTAGCTTAATACAGGAAAATTATCTCTCCTTGAAAAAAAAAACTGAAGTTGAAGAATCATTGAATGAAGTTACTGTTTACAAATATGCTGACTACCATGGAGACATATAAGATAAATTATCAGCTCCACAAATCTCAGTTAAAATAATATTTGAGGAAATACCATTGGCCCTTCACAGTACTGAGGGAGAGATATCTACATTATTCTCATATTACCCACAGTTCTCAACAAAAATTATGAATATGTATATAACTGAGCAGATCTATTAAGTTGGCTTACATGATACAGAGTAAGTAGTTCAGTAATGGCTGATTGAACACTAGATAAATTGATAACTTAACAGCTGCTTGGTCCATGAGACTTAAAGCTTCAGCAGGACAAATCTAGCACTGAAGGTCTGGAGGACTCCTAGTAAGCCATTAGAAGTTGGGTTCTGGTAAGAGGGAAGTATATTGGCAGCATCCATAGCAGATGAATTTATCAGGGTTTAATGGTGAGCAGACAAAAAGCTTTAGCTTTTCCTCAGTCTTCCTTATATCTGGACCAGTGCTGGAAAATGCTAATCACTGTTAGGGAGAGTCTTGATGGCCTTAATTATTGCTTTCAGCAAAGAACAATTGGAGACTTACCTAGATGGGCGTGTCTTCTTTGTTTGAATTGACAATCTTATTTCATTGATTTGACAATCAAGTTTCAACTAAAGTTGACATTACTAAGCTTATCCTAATGGGTTTGTGATGCTGAGAAATACATCTACTGCACATAAAATATATCTACTGTATATCCCATCAAGACTCTTTATACAATACAATTCATAGAAATGTCAGGTGTGGGAAGAATGAAGGCAAGTTACTGAAAGAGTCCAATTTAGACATTAGAGTAGTTCACAGAACATTGACCCTGTGGTCCTAGGACGTAAAATATAACAAAAGGAAATATAGATTAAATGAAACTTCTAAATCATAGCTAATCTGCCAATTGGTAAGTGCTGGTATGAAAAATGGAAATAATAATACTATTAGGCAAATTTAATAGTAGTTATTTGATGGTATGAAGTAACAATTGGTGCAGGTGAAAAAAATCTAACTGAAATGATACATATCAATGGTTTATGAGTAAAATACAATGTGAGATAAGTTGCATCTTTATTCTGAAGATGTGAAAATTATATAGGACATAATCTCATTTTACATATTTCTTTCTTCATTACATTTTTTTGAAGTGATTCAATGCTTCTTTAAGCAGAGAGAATTGCTACTCACTCCCCATGGGTTTTTTTTTTTTTTTTTTTTTTTTTTTTTTTTTTTTTTTTTTTTTTTTTTTTTTTGATAGAAAGCTTCCTTAAATGCATTTTTTTCTTCCAAAAGTCTCAGAAGATTTGGGACTCTTATGGTTCTAGTGTCAGCTTACAATTTATTAACTGTGTGATCATGGGGAAGATACTGAATTATGTTCTGTCATCTTACAAGCTATACACTGCCAGCATAAACCATGTAGAATTTATATTATTAATATTGCATGAGAAAAAATATGAAATTTAGGTGAATACAAGGCACATCATACAAAACTTTCAATAAATAGTAGTAGTTAATATAAAAAATACCTTTACACTGAAATAATTATTGAATGGTAAACCATATGACAACTGTGTTATATTAAAGTTTGAGAACCCAAACATTTTCAAAGCATAATTTTTCAGTTCAGGAAACTTGAGACTGTCATACTGTTTCTGCTGTCAGATATAACTTTCTTGGTTTCTGCTGAAAGCCAGAAGCAAGTGTTCTAGAGAGTCCTGTTAGCAGAGTGAATGGGAAGTAAACACTAAATTGTGACAGAGTGGTTTCCATAAATATGCTAGTATCTGGGGTGGGTTTTAGGGTGCCAGGTGATCTGTTTGAGAACATGTTTGGTAACTGTGAGTATTTCCTTGGAAAAGTGTGAATTATTATTGGCTATCTTTTGTGTATATACACACAGGTCTCATAATTAGAAGTTATTGTGTTCTAAGATATCATACAAACACAGAAGCAAAGAATACTGGACATTGTTCCCAGAGGAACTACTTTATAAGAGCCTTGAACTGCTTGACACATGTTTTTACCAAAAAAAAAAAAAAAAAAAAATACACAGGACTGGAAAGATGGCTCAGCAGTTAAGAGCAGATACTGTTCTTCTCAAGAACAGAAGTTTGATTGCTTTTTATTTTATTTTTGTTTTGAGAATAAATTTTTTCATATATTCTAATTATAGCTTCTTGTCTAATATCTCTCAAATCTTCCCCACTTCCCTATCTCTGAAATCCACATTCTCTACTCATTAAAAAACAGACCTATAATAATTGATGATGATATTTACTATAATGATATGAATAAGAATAATAAAACATAAAATAAAAACAAATCTGAACCCAAATTTGAATCCCAGTACCTTTGATGAGCATCTCTCAACAGATTAGAAGTTGAAACCCAAGGAATCTTACCCTTGTCTCTGCACTCTATAGATATGTACAACCACGTGACATATACTCAAGCTGATGCAGACATAAAAAAATTATAAAATGGATACATAACATTTTTATGTATTTTATGACATGTGTCTTAGTAAATATACACGTCTGATACACTGAGGTCCTTCTCACATGTCTGAAAGGCTAGCAGCACGTACAAACTATACTTACAGCCTTCTTGTGTTTTAGAATGACCAAGTGTTTTCAGCATTCTATCTGAAAGTTTGATGTAGCTACATACTTTTAGCTCCCACCACCATAGTTGACCTATTTCCTAGTGCTGTTTGTCTTCCCTGAAACTGTAGACTGTGATCCTTAGCCCAAAAGAAAAAAGAGCTCTCTTTCTTTCTCTTAGACTATACTTAGACACAGAAGTGAGGAAAGCTCATCAATACAGTGTTAAATATTTGTAGCACTCAATTAAGTGACATGGAGTCAAGCTGATTTTTTTTCTCACTTACTTTCAAACCTTTTTTAGATGGTTGAGAAGCTACAGTTTAAGAGTGATATAGACCCTACTTAAGGTACTCATCCTCTTCAGACCCTACTCCATATGTTACATGCCATGTGTCTATCCACACATCCTGAAGAGAACGTGAGTTCTCTGAAACCATATATAAATCCCTAAATTTTCACATTAAATTCATCTTAGCTCAATATAAGTCACAAAATGGTATGTATTAATAGAGGTACAGTGTTTTATAGAGTCTATTCACTGAAATTTTATGTCATTTACAGTATAATATTTAATTTATAGACTGGGAAAAATGTGCTCCTTCCTACCAATTTAGACTTGCTACATTTTGATCAAGAAATGCCCCTTTTGGCTCTTATCCTAGAGACTTATTCCCGATCTGGTACCACTATAAAGTAAGGTAGTGAAATTTAAGGTGGTAGATTCTAGCTGAATGCTGTAGATCCCTGAGAATAGCTCTGATAGACATATATTGACTCAGTCCTTCTTAGCACCTATCTTTTTGCTGGCATCAATTTTTTTTCTCCGTCATGCCCTTCTGCTATGATGTTCTGTTTTACAACAAGATCCAAAACAGTAGAGCAAACTGAACATCAGGAACCCTCTTGAGCCATGTGCCCATGTAAATCTTTCCTCCTTCAAATTGGATGCTCAGGTCTTTTGTCACAATACTAATACTTCTTTCTTATTACTCTGGCTAGTTATTCTGGTACTGTGAGTAGTAAAAGTAAGCTTCTTATATTTTATCCCAGAGTTTACAAGAGAGATGTTTTAACTTTAAATTAGGTTTTATGATTTCTGTGTTACCCTGAAATGTGGACTTCATAAGTTTTAAATATGTTTCTTATTATGTGTTTTGTTGAAGTTTCAAATTATGAACAGATGCTAAATTTTGTCAGGTGCTGGATCAGTGTCCATATACATAATCATGGTGTTCCTGTTAATTTAATTACTATATTTTATTAATATAAAAAGTAGTATAAACAAGACAGGGCTTGCTTCTTGGGTAAAAATCCCTTGGAATAATGTTGAACATCAATTTACATGTATTAATAAAGATTAGTATTATTTTCTTAAGTATTCTTATATCTCTGTTCATCAAAATTATTAAGGTATGGATTTGTCGTCTTAGAGTATTCTTAACTGTGTTTGGTTTCAGGGTTATAGTGACCTCCTACAATTTCTTTGGAAGTTGTAATGGAAAGAATTTTGAATTTGTCATAATAAAGTGAGTGCTATAATATTCTGCAATACTGGAAATACATGGGTGACTAGTTAGATGATCCTCCTAAATACGCTTCTTCATTTGCTTAAAAATATTTACTAAATTGTAGTTAACAAAGATAACCACTTTTAAATGAGTATATTAACTTAGGAAACCAAATGACTCAATACATCAGTGATTATCCTCAACTCTCCCTTTTCTTTGTATTTCCATAACATAAAAGGTAGCCAGGCATGATTATTCATACCTGTATTTCCAGCTTTGTGAGAAGGAGGATCAGTACAATGTCCACCTCTGTTATATAACTCGTTCAAGGCCAGCATAGGCTAACTGAGATTCTCCTTGTCTTTAAAATATTAAATACATTAAATCAACATACAGGCATGGATGCTTACCTCATTTTACTAGTGCCCAAACTGCTTCATGTCTATACCACCAGCTTTAGTAAATATTTCACTGTTTACTAATCTGGAATTGTCCCTGTTTGTCTGTCTCTCTTTTCTTTATCGGAATTTGCCATTAACTTATGAAATATAATCCTTCATTCTTTCAATAAATTTCCTAAGTGGTAGGTATATCCCTCTGTAAATTATTTTTTAGAAGAGTTTAACAATGGTATTAGTTAGTTTTGTCAAGTTGATAGAGCCTAATTTCTTCTTAAAGGGAAATATAAACTAAAGAATTGTCTGCATCAAATTAGATTAGATTGGGGGCATGTCTCTGGAACTGTCTTGATTATTTGTTGATTCAGGAGCGCCTAAGCCAGTTTATTTGTTGATGCAGGAGAGCCTAAAGTAACTTGATCACAACCATCTTTATGTAGAGGGTCCTGCGCTGTGTAGGAGTGGTAATGAAGCATAAACACAAGGAGAATGAACCAGAGAGTCTGAAAGCAATGTTTATTTTTTTTTTCTGCTTCAAGCTCCCATAGGAGCTCCAACCCTGTCTTTCATATGGAAGTGCAAACTAAAATAAAGTTATCCACTCCCAAGTTTTATTTAGTCAGTGCTTTAGCCCAACAATAGAGATGAAACTAACTCTGTAGGGATGGTGAAAAGAGTAGTCCTTATCAATCCAATGCCCTCACTAATCTGTTTGAGATTGGTAATCCCCCCAAGATTCCATTTTAGCAAGTTGTATGTTTCCAGGAAATTCTTTCTTTCCTCTAAGTTACTCAATGTATTAGCATAAATTTCCCACAGTAATTTCTTAGAATATTTTGCATTCTATTGTGTCCATTGGAATGTTTCATATTTGATTTCTGATTGTCTTTAAGTTTCCTTTATTCTCTTAATCTAGTGTAAATACAGCTTTTATTTCTTCAGTTAAAGAGATAAGATGAGAACTTCACCCAGGCTCTGTCAATACAGAGCTTAAGCTGAGACAAGAGCATTTTTTTTCTCTGATCTATCTACCCATAAGCATAGGCCTGGAAGATTCTAGTCTCCCTGCATTCTAATCTTCCAAGCTGACTGATTCAATCCTCCTTCTTCTGGTTTCTGACTGAATTGTTTTGCTTATCCTCATACTAACTTTTTCAATATGTTCTAGTTTTCTGGCTTCTTATTCTTTGACAATTCTGTTTTCACATGTTTCTAGGTTGTTCTCTCTGCAACCTATCTTTTTGCAAATGACTTCAGCTCTGTTTAGCTTGTTCTCTCTGCAACTTGTCCCTGAAAAAAAGCAAAAGCATCCCAATAAAACATATTCTCTCTCTCTCTCTCTCTCTCTCTCTCTCTCTCTCACACACACACACACACACACACACACACACACACACACACACTCACACATACACACAACCACTATCACCATTTGTATTTTTGTATCAAACTTTTTCTCTCTCCCTGAGCTGTTAAGTAGTAAGTAGTCTCTCTTTCCTGTGCTGGTCTTGTGAGAGTGGTTATATCTTATCTCTGACTAATTTGTCAAATGTTTCTCTGATTTGTCTCGTTGTCTGCTTCTCAATTAGATATGCTTTCAACCATGGTTACTTCTTTCTACAAACTAACCTAACCTTCGCTATTAGGGATTAAAGGTTTATACTGAGTGCATGTGTGTATTGCAGCCAGATCATATTGTAATCCAGAGTATGTCTGTTTTCCAGCTGGATTACATTGACCTGGAAGTTCTTTGAGTGTGGTGCCTTGCCAGAACAGTTTTTTTTGCTGGATTGAAATTTCTCTAAAATCTACAATGATGTTTGTTGATTGTGTTTAATTCTTTAAGGAATCAAATATTGTTTTTTTTAAACTCATTTTTATTTTCTTTATTATTTTTTCTCATTTTTTTGCATTTCTAGTCCACCATTGATAATTATTTACTTTATACCTTAGGCTCATTTTGTTCATGCTATAGGTGTATATTTTTGCTAATTATTTAAGTTATTTTGTTTGTTTTGACTTGGTGCCATAAATTGCTCTCTTAGAACTGCATATATATTGTGCTTAAGTTATTAATGTGTTAAGTATTATTTTCATTTGTGCTAACACAATGCCTAAAATTCCCCAGTGCTGTTGAAGTCATTTTTTTTTTTTTACTGATTTTCTATATTATATTTTCTTGATGGAGTATTGTGTCTATGTTGAAGTTCTTTATCACCATTATCTTTGGATTTCTTAATACTTACTCAATATATTTATGATTTTGATATATCAACATATGTGAGCAATTTATAACTTTCATTTGACTCAATATTTATTGTTTAAGTACTGTTTATGACTTGACTGTGTTCCCTATAGATATTTTCAGATTTGAAATCTGATTTGTATGATATGATCATAACCTCTTATACTTCATTTTATCATTTACAAAGAATACCATGTCCAGCCTCTCGTCTACAGCTTGTATGCCTTTAGAACCTACTATAAGCCTATTATGTGTGCTGTTGAATAATTATTTTATATAAATATACAAAATATAACATGTAAAATTATATATTACATAGATACAGGGTAATCTAATTATGATATTCTTATTTAATATTAGGTAAACTTAGCTATTATTTTTCATTCAGATCTTTTTAGATGATGTTTGGAAAGCTGTAAGCATACATTATTTCTTATTCCTTATGGCTCTTTCTTTTATCAGAGCACACACTATACACTCTGTGTTGTTTCACCGGATCTTGTATATAACAACTTTCAAAGTCTCTTTCTCATTGTTTTTCATTAACTGGATTAATTCAAATAAAATGTCTAATTTCAGAGATCCTTCTGTAATAAATCTAATAGTGAAACCCTCTGTTTAGTTCATAATATTTGTCAAAGTGAATGACTTCTGTGGAAGAATGGAAGTAGATCTATAGTTATGCTACAGAAAACTCAACCTTGAGTGAATCAACAACCTCAACATAATGCCAAATGTACTGTATCTGATAGAAAGGAAGAATATTGAAGTCTTTCACAGGAAAACACTTTCTCAAAAGAACACTAATAGGAAATGCAATAAGAAAAGTACTTAATAAATTGAAACTTATGAAACTCAAAAGCATATATATGACAAAGGACATTATTATGACTGGCTATGGAAAATGGAAATGACTCTTATCAAGTAAACATCTAAGAGACAGGTAATATTTAAAATATATTTTAAAACTCAAAAAACTAGATATCAAAAACAACAATAACTCAATTTAAAAGGGAGACAAATCTAAACATTGGATTTCTAAAAGAGGAAACTTGAATATCTGAGAAGCACAAAAAGTAATGTTCAACACCCTTAGTCATCAAGTAAATGAAAATTAAATCTACTTTGGGATTTCATCTTACACAAGTCAAAATTGCTAAGATAAATAAAACAAATGACAGTTCATGCTGGCAAGGATGTGAATTAAGGGAAACACTCAACCATTGCTGCTGGGAGTGAAAAATTTTATAACCAGTGTTGAAATTAGCTTGGTGGTACCTCATGAATATGAGAATCATTTTACTTCAAGATCCAGCTATACCAATATTTGGCATATACCTAAAAGATACTTCATTTCACCACAGAGACACTTGCTTAATCATGCTCATTGCTGTTCTATTTATAATAGTCCAAAAACTGAAAAAACTAGATTATTTTGAATATATTATTTTATAAAACAATGTGGACATTAATACTTGAGTAATAGTATATTTCCACAATGCACTATTACTCAATCATTAAAAATCTATATCATAAAATGCACAGTTAAATGAATGGAGCTGGAAAATAAATATTCTGAATAACCCAGACCCAAAAAGAAAAATATGGCCCTAATTCACTTATATATGAATGTTGTATATTAGTTAGTACCTCTTCAATAAACAAGCTACAATTCCTAGAATGACAGAGGTTAGGTATATAGTAAAAAAAAAAAAATGGGTGATGGAGTTAAGGATGAATCTCTCAAGGAAGAAAAGTCTAGATAGTTATGGATGGAGAAATGATGTGAGGACAGGGAAAATAAGATCATATGAAGATCAGGAGAAAAGATGGGGCAAGAGGGGAAATGCAAGGAGGGGAAGCTATAACTATGGGCCATTACAGGGGTTTTATAGAAACCTAATTCACTAGATGCTTCCTAAAATAGACATGCGTATGAAAGTGATCTAAATAAAATTTCCAAAAGAGGGATAAGAAAATTCTAACTGGAAATGTCCAAGTGAAGCTTCCAGTGGCATGAATATTTATATCTAATTAGCTAGTTTGTCAAAAGGGGCCCATAGGAATCACAAAATAGCTCAATGCATTGCCAAGGCTAATGCTACAAACTGATGGTAAAGAACTCTTACTGAAGGCAACACCTACATAACTCATTGAAAATGGAGAAGCTAAGCTGGTGCTACTTAGAGACTTTACTATACTGACTACTATTCAAGTTTCTGGAAGGTACTCTGCACACTATCAATGGAGAAAGAACACCAACCCAGCTAGAAACTCTTTGATCTACAGTTGTGACCTGCCCCTAAGAAGTGCTGGGGTGCTCTGTTTGGTTGGTATTGTTGATCTCCCTATGAGGCTGCAATTCCCTTCAGCTCCTTCAGTCTTCTCTCCACTGGGAACTCCATGATCAGTACAATGCCACCAAACTGGGAGCAAATAGGGAGGGACCGATGACTCCAGCTGTATATGTAGGGGAGGATGGCCTTGTCAGGCATAGGTGGGAGAGGATGTCCTTAGTCCATGAAGGCTGGATGCCCCAGTGGGGTAAATCAAGGGTGGGGAGGAGGAAGTGTGTGGGTTGGGGCACATCCTCATAAAAGCAGGAGGAGATGGGATGGGTTAGAGGGTTTCTGGGTGGGGGGAGAAATGGAGAAAGGGGATAACATCTGAAATATAAATAAAATATCCAATAAAAATTAATCTAAAAAAAGGAAGTGCTGGGTGATAGTGGCAAGAAGCTTGTGGGGGTAGCCAACCAGTATCTGATTGGATTTGAATTCAAGTTCATAAGGTTGAACTAATCCCTGACATTGCTCAGGTGGCCAAGAGACTAATACCAGATATGCCAGGGACTTAGGGAAAAAAACAATCCTACTGTTTTGCTAAAGGAATGTATCCATGAAATGACTCCTAGTGACATTCAGCTCTACTCATAAACCAGTGACTTGCTCAGTAATTAATAGAAAAGCTTTCTTCTGCAGCAAATAGAAACAAATACAGAGACTGACAACTGGAAAATATATAGAGAGTAAAAAAGATCTTGGAGAGTCATAAATAGGATATTTCTGTCTAATCTTTCCTCTGAGACCTCAAAAAACCCAGAAGCATAGGGTGCAGAATCACTACAAAAGGCATAGAGGAGGAAGAATATCAAGGAAACAAGACTTTCCAAAGATAGCAGAACTGATATATATATATGAACTCACAGATTTTGTGGCAGTATGCACAAGGACTGCATTTCTGCTCCATATGATATCTTAGTTCTGACAGAAGACTTGAACATAAGCCCTTCCCCCATCCCTATCCTAGAAACTGTTTGCAACTGATAAGCTCTCTCCAGTGGGGCCTCACTGGGGAAACTCTTTAAGGCAGCCCCATATCCAGGAGTAGATGGCCAACCTGCCTCCCCTTTCCCTCCCACAAAAAAATTGAAATCCCTTAGCATATGTATTGTCTCACAATTTTTTTTGTGTTTCTAAGATTCCAGTCTATGCAAATGCATGTCTCCTTATCTATATGCATTTCTTGTATATTTTGTCTTCCTTTTCCATTTTTTCTGTTTGTTTGTTTTATTTTTCCTATGACAGTTTTTATTTTATTTTATTTTATTTTATTTTATTTTATTTTATTTTATTTTATTTTATTTTATTTTTGTCAATAGTCCTTAAATGCCCTTTTGATATTTAAGAAACAGAAAGCTTTGGATTTGAATAGGAGGAAGTAGAGAGGATCTCAGAGGAGTTGAGGGAGAAGGAACCTGCAATCAGAATATATAGTATTTAAAAATCTATCTTCAGCAAAAAAATAATAAAAAGGAAAAGATTTATATGAAAGTTAAAAGATATTTGTTGTTTTAATGATATCAAACTCCTTTTTGAACATTTCAGTTTGTTTCTGTTTTAGTTTCTTGATTTTCTCAGTTTTCTGTCTATAGTCTTTATAGATGACTGACCTTAATAGTCATTAAATATCAATTGTTTTTTAGACAGTTCATAGGTTTCCATTTCACTTCTGTCAACTATTAGAAAACTGTGCTCCTTTGGTGGTTTCATATTTATTTATTTTATGTTGTTTATAGGTTTATCTAGATATATAAACATTTGGTAGGTAGGAAATTTCATATACATTTACAACCAACAGGTTTGATAGAAAAAAAAAACCTATTTGAAGATAGTAGTTTCAAGACTACTGTCAAGTTTGAGTTCTTGACTTTGTAATAGGTTTAGACCTGAGAGCAGAGAGTGACAGGGACTGGATTTGAGGAGGGGCAATGTAGGTATGTAGCATAGTCATCTGAATTCTTCTTTATAAAAGCCAATGAACATTATTAATGGTAAAAATAGCACCTGTGGCGGTGGCAAGAGACACTAGACTCCTAGATAAACAGCAACAGTCTCCCCAGTCTCTTTATCATAGAATAGAATGTTACAGTTTAAGGAATCTCTCTGCCTCTGTCTCTCTGTCTCTCTGTCTCTCTGTCTTTCTCTCTGTCTTTCTCCCTGTCTTCCTCTCTGTCTTTCTCTCTATCTCTCTGTTTCTCTGTCTGTCTCTGTTTCTCTGTTTCTCTCTCTCTCTCTCTCTCTCTCTCTCTCTCTCTCTCTCTCTCTCTCTCTCTCTCTCTCTCTGTGTGTGTGTGTGTGTGCTTTAAATCCCATTAGCCATGAGTCTGTATGTGTGTGTGTATGTGTCTGTGGTGAAAATGATTAATATGACCTTATAGCTCTTCCTATTTTTTAATCAGTCTCCCTTTAGAAGCTTTTAATAAATATTTGATGTCCAGGCCCTAAATTTCAAACACGCTGATTCAGGACTTGAATGTTATCTCACAGAGTGCAATTTTTAGATTCTCTGTTTATTCATATACTTAAGGTAAATTCATATACTAGAATAGTGATGATAGGAGAAACTACAAAGAGAAAAATATCTTGTAATGCTGAAAGACTCATGGCCAATGGGCTTTAAAGCAGAATTCAACCAGCAGGCAGAGGAAAACTATAGTTACTATACAAATTAATTTCCGAAGATTTTAAATACATATATCATGTGACATATTTGTTTTAAATGCAGGTATACATCTGGTAATTCAGTCAACTACTAGATACATATTAAATAGGATATATCATCAGAAAATATTTATAGATTATTCTGAATCAGAAAGCACGATGATTATACTTCAAGTCAAAATAATTGTTTAGGTGGTATCTAAGATGTTGTAGCTAATATTTGAGGGCTTTAAAATCAAGTCAAATTTTCCTGCATCATATAAAATTCAGATAAATTTTGAATAGTATGGCAATTAAAATGAATGCTGGACTCTTTGTCGCTGTTCACAGATCTTATTTTGGGGAGTGGTCAGGTCATATGGGTAATCCTTCATAAAGGACAGAAAATCTCTGTCTGTCTGTCTGTCTGTCTGTCTATCTACCAGTCTATCTATCTATCTATCTATCTATCTATCTATCTATCTATTTATCTCTAACACATTGGTGAGAGAACTTATTTTACATAAAGGGTCAGTGTTAATTCTTCTACTCAAGAACTTTTTTAATTTACTTAAAATCTGAAATGATTTAGTATATTAATATCTATTTCTAGGATTATTTTATTACTTTTTTACAAAGTATTTTTTACAATGTAAAATTTTCTTAATATAAGATTGTTATTTTTTCTGATCAGATTTTTAGAAAGATTGAAATTCTAATACTCTTTATTGTAACCCCAATATTTGTTAGAAATAGCTAGAAATCAAGGAAATATTGAGATAATCTTATTTCTATATGACATAGTCTTGCTAGATAAAAATATTATTTGATTTAATAACTACTTTTAGGCATTTGGTTAAATTACTCAGTCGGTAGTCAGCACAATTATTCACAGTTTCTGTAACAATTACTTTTTACCTATGATGTACAATTTACTATGTCTTTAATATTTCATCTCTCTGGATTATGTAGCCAACCATCATTGTATTATATTAGAAGTAAAGAACCATCTTTACTTCTAATATAATGGTTTTTATTTTCAATTCACTGTTCTGTTCAGAAAGAGGCCTCTCTAGTAAGATTTTCCTGAGAACAGATGTACTTTGAGTTATTTCAATTAAGTGCAAATTACTTCCTTTATTAAGGCTTAATCAACCATGTGAGCAAAATAAATTAAGTATGAAGTAAGGAGGAGTCTACCATTGAGGAAAATTAAAATAGCATACTTAGTATACCCATAGATATATAGTTTAAATCAGTGAAATATTCATATAAGTTATAAATACCAATTCATCAGATAACAGAACTAGTTAGTATTTAAAAACATTTGACAGATGGATTCCTGTATATAAAGAACTTAGATGAATTTTATATACCTCTTGATTTCTATATCATACATCTAGTCTATATCTAGCTTGTTAGCTTTTTAATATTTAAAATTATTTAAAATGAAAAGAAACTGTGAACGGGCGAAGTAGACATTTAATGGGTTAAAGACATTGAGAAACTCACCAAAAATCTAATGAAAGATACTAAGAATGGTAGACAATAAGTGAAAATAAATGCTATGGACAAATGATGTATTGTTAAAAATATATGTTTAGATTCTCCATTTAACTTTAGACTATATCAAATATGCAGTCATGATAATTTGTTATATGATAAGTTTTTATGTACTTAATTTACAATTAAGTATTTTCATCAGAGACTATATGGACCACAAAGCCTTAAAATTAAAATACATCTCAGAAAATTATTGCAATCATATAGGATTTCTGCATTTTCAAGCAGACCAAATAAGTACCTTGGCATTGTAGGCAAGGCTTTGACTATTAAATAGAGCTAGTGCTATGAGCTCATTTTCCATTTTCTTTTTGGCTTATATTAAATACCATTTTCACAAATATTTTCTTTTTGACCTGAGAAGACAGTCTCAGTAAGGGATTATTTACATTGAGAAGGCTTATGTACAAGACTGTGGGGGACTCTCTTAATTAACTTAATTTATATGGGCATAGGATGACCCAGCCCAGTAGGAATTGTACTATTCCCTGGATTGGAGGTTCTGACTGTATGTGTATGGAAATCGAGCTATACACAATCAAGTATGCAACATGCAAGCATTTATTTATCTCTTGACTGTTGACAGAAGGTAACTAGTGGTTTTCCATTCCTACCAGTGTGTAATTATAACTAGGGATGAAAGCCTTAGCTAAACGATTTACCCCACACTCCTTCCCTAACTGCTAGGTCATTCATGATATGTTTGGGAGTATCTGTGAGAACCTTTCCTGAGAGAATTAACTTTGGAACAAGCTTCTTCTTCAATGTGAGCAACACTAGTCCATGGGTAGATACAGTGGAATGACTAAAAAGTAAATAAAAAGGGAAAGTCAATTGTATGCTGGGTTTCATCACTCTATGCCTTCTTTCCCACTGAGTAGTGACCAAGTCACCATTGCATGGCTCGACTGCTACATAGGTGCCTACCATCATGAATTGTATGGTGGCTTCAACAATAGAGATTTAACTTACTTTTAGGATGCAACCAACAATAATAGCAATAGGCTGTATGTATTGGGATTCTTTTGGACTAGTTTCCACACATAAATGAGGTTGAATAAGTGATAAAGAAAAGAACACGTATCTTAGTCATTTTGGGGCCATGTTTACCCATCATTTTCTGACCAAGGAGCTGATTGCTTGTATTTTTCTGTACTCTAGTTTTTATTTCCTCAGATGGGGTTCCTGGGTTATCTAGTAATTAAAAACTCTATTAGAACAAGAGAAATTGAAGTGGATACATGTTCCCTGCTTTCCTTTCTCTAGACTCTAAATGTAAACAGAGATGAAGAGGTTAGGAGAGTTCAACATCATATTGACCTTTAGAATAAATTTGTAAGATATGAAGAAAAATAACATTCTTAGTTTCTGATTTTGTTTGGTTTAGTTTTTCAGCGATCTACAGCACTGAGTTTGGCTGGTTTGTCAAAAGTAAATTTTTCAAGCCATTTATGTCCTTGTAAATGGTAGCACTGGGAGAAAAAAATACTTCTCTGGATAAAATATTGCTAGTTAAGGTATGAGAACACTAGTATGTCACATAGGGTTTTGCTGAACAAAGGAATAGAATGTGAAAAGTTAATGTTATAGTTTTTCCCCTAAAGATATAATTTAAGCAAATGTGTTTGTAAGTACATACTTTCCACATTCAAGTTTGGAATAAAATAAATCTCAGAAATTATAATTTTACTAGCACTAAACTTTTGCTGTGGATGAATTTGAATTTAAGAAGTTATATTGAGTAAAGTGTGGGTTCATTTTATTCAATGGTTCCTGCATTTTGTTGGTCTGTTAAAAAGGACTAAAATGAGGTATTGGAAAATCCGATGTACTTTTTAACAGGCTTCAAAAAAGACAAGAACATTATAACCCTTAAGCCTACAGAGTCTGGTGGTACAGGACACCTCTAATCCCACCCCTCTAATCCCAGGAGAAAGGGAGATTGACAGTCAAAGTCATCCTGGATCAAATATTTATGTCTTCTCTCACAGAGCTTAAAAGATCATCAGGTTGCCATTATATTTCAAATATCCTTCTTCCCTGTTGGTTACCATTCCACAACCCCCCATCTCATCTTCCTCTCACTCCTTCCCTTTGCATCTATGAGGGTGCTCCTCCATCCACTCACTCACTTCTGCCTCATTGCTCTAGCATTCCACTATACTGGGGCTCTGAGCTTCCACAGGATCAAGGGTTCAAAAGCCTATAGTAAATACTGACTACATTCTAATTCCTCCACCTTGGCTTAAATGGAATAACTAACATGAGTTGAATTACAATAGATTGGAATGTAACATCTAAAATTGAAATTTAACATAAATGATACTTCTTATCAAACATATGTGGCCTTCCAACACTATAATAAAAGCAATTGTTTACTAAGAGAAAAACAAACAAACAAAGAAAAACACATTGTGTCATGTTTGGAGTTACATTTCCCCCTTCATGGAGAATATCAAGATTGGAATTGTCTGTTAAAGAGTTAAAAAATTGAATGTTGCTGTAAAAATACAATTTAACTATATAGACATACGGAAAATGACCTCAAGAAGTGGGTGGATGGATTATTCTTTCCTAGATCTTCACTTCAAGAAGGCCAGCATTGGTGGAATTTAGAGACAAATCTGAGTAGGTAGAAGGTGTCAATGACTGACACTTTTTTTTTTAAAGTTCCACTACTTCCTCATCGACCAACATCTGCTAAATTACCAGTGGAATTGGGCAACTATGATCATTGCTCTAGGACAAGAAGTAGAGTGTAGGCAACAAAAATATAGAAAGATTTTTGATGGGGAATGAGAGATATACCTTGGTTTGCCACAGTATATGTATATGATGATAAAATATCATTGCAATGCTTATCCATTGACAAATATTTAGGTAAACACACATAGTCTTGTTATTATGAGTACAGATTTTTGTAAACTTGGCATCACATGAGTTTGTATTACCTACTGATTTCCTTTCCTTGAAATAAATACCCAGTAGTGAATTTCAGGAGGAAATAAAAATGCTAGCTTTAATTTTTTTACAAGCTTCCCTTCTGTATCTTATAATAACCAAGGCAGTTTTCATTCTTATAAGTGGTAAACAAAGATTCTGTTAACTTCACCTTTCTTACATTATCTTTTTTTGTATTCCTCATAACCACCATTCTAGTTTAACTCAGATAAATATCACTGGAGTATTGAATTTCTTTTTCCTATTGTTAAATATATCTATTAGCTGTTGCACATCTTTGTCTATGCATTATCTATTTAGATTCTTTGCCCATTCTAAATTTGATCATTGTTTTTTTTTTTTTTTTTTTTTTTTTTTTACTGTCGTGTGTTTTGAGTCCTAATTTTATGTGACTTCTATAATTCACTGTTCATCATGTGTACAATTTTTAGGTATTTTCTCCTATTTCTTAGTTGTCTGTTTATCTTATTTTTACAAAAGTAAGTTGTATTGGCAAGTTAGGGGATTGGGATATATTTGCATTAATGTAGAAATACGACTTGCTCAGTCCTTTTAATATTACTGGTTTGTACATTATTTTAAGGCTGACCACTTGGTATTGAATATCAATGATAGCTCATCTCTTGCTGAGACTAGTTTTTCTGCTTTCTGCTTTCAGCATTCCCTAGTTTCTGGTAATTCTTTCTCTAGTGGTGGATCCCTTTTTCCTTTTGTATTTGTATATTATATTTGTTTGTGTTGTACTTGTTTAGACAGCCATATTGTTATGCTATCATGAGAATAGCTTTCTGGTCCTTTCCAAGATGCACATCGTACATATACTTCCTGTTTCTCTGGCTTTTATAATCTTTCCATATGGCTTCCCTGATGATCCTTAAGCCTTTGGTGAAGGAGTTGTGCTGTGTATGCATTCGTTTGGGCTTGGTGTTCCACAACCCGTTGTTCTCTTCATTTTGACCAGTTGCGGTTTTCTGTAATGATCCCCATCTGTTGCAAGAAGAAATTTCTTTGATGAAAGGTTAGCACTACACAGCTAAGATATGGAGCTAGGATCCACAAATAATAGAGATATATCCTAGAGATAATGCAGCATATTTCTGTTTGGGTTCAGAATTCTATTGTATCTTTTAGCCACATATTTATTATCCAGTTATCAGTTGCAGGTTTTTTAGATTGATTCTCTTTACTAGATATTGCAACTAGAGTACCAATGGACATGGTCACTGCGGAATAGGAAATTTGAATACTTTGACCATATGCCATGAAGTGGTATACCTGTGTCAAATGAAAGATTTATGATACTTTTGTGAAAGTTCTCTACACTGAGTTCCAGAGTGTCTTTACCAGTTTTCATTCCCATCATCGAAGAATCATTGTTCCATCACCACATCCTCTCCAGTTTTTCACCTCATTAATTTTGTTGTTCTTAGCCACTCTCGCTGGATTAAAACGAAATCTCAAAGTTCTTTTGTCATTTCTTTAATTGTTACCAATGATGAACACGTCTTACATTATTTCTTAGCCATTTTATTTCTTCTGTTGAGAACTCTCTGTTCAGATCTATGTCTCTTCTTATTTTTGAATCAATCTTTCTTTCTTTCTTTCTTTCTTTCTTTCTTTCTTTCTTTCTTTCTTCCTCACTATATTTTAGCTCTTTATAATTCTCTGTATTAATTAAGTATCATGTATTCAACTAGAAATGTTTCTCTTCCACACTGTAAGCTTCCTCTTTGCTCAACTAATTGTTCAGTGAAGCTTTTTATAGCTAGAGTGTTCTTTTGGAGAGAATAGGACTGACTGGCAGAATTACAGGATCTTTAGAGAGGATAAATTTGAATGTGTTTTCTAAATGAAAGGGCCAACTTTAGTGAAATAATTTATGGTTGCTTAAAGAAAATGTTTGATGAATAACTAGAATAAGCTCTTTGACTTGTATATCCCATCTGACTATGTAGGCACCTTATATTTGCTTTTATCAAAACATATTTCTTTGATCCAGTGAGCATTATTCTTATTTGAGTAAATTTCAAGAAAAGCAGCACCTACAGATCGAGTAATGTGATTTTTATGGGGTGTTTATTTAATGTACATATATTTGAAATAAACTGTCCTGTGAATAATCAGTGGACCTGTTGAGTTTCTCTGACAGTAAAATCTCATTTTTCATGTGTCTGCCTACTGAGGTATTATTATAAACTGTATCAAAAGCTACCCAACTACTTGGAACTAAATTGATTCCTATGCCCCTCAAATAAGCAATCTTGAAACAAAATCAGAAAGGTGGCAGGAAGAGCTTAAATTTTTAAATGAAAGGCTCAAACAATACAATCTGAACTACAGACCTCCAAAGCTCCCACAGGAGTTTTAATTAAGGATAATGCTCTTCTCTTCAGGAAAGAGACACTTTAAAACTTTATGGGGGAAAAAGAAATAGATCTTAAATCCATGTGAGGACTCAGAGAGAAACTGCACATACTAATCCTGCTGCTGTAATTGAAGCTATTTCAAAGATTTAATTCTCATACCTCCCTTTTTGCCAAAGGCTAATGCTTTGCATGAAATGATAAGGTTCAATACCTATACAAGCTCAGAGATGTTTCCCTTGGGGCTTAGGAAACACCACTGTTGATAGATATAGAATTGCCTTTTTTTTAAGGGAAGGAATTATTTATGCAATATAAAGTGTTTACTCCTTGTAATTATCCCTTTGCTTTATATTCATAAGTCAATGAGGTTTCTTTCAAAGAATTACTATTCTACCTTAAATCTTGTTTATCATTTATACTGTAACCCATTTAGTATAGTGGCAAATTAAAAGAAAATTATTCTCCATAAAACAATATAGATGACTAGACCCTATCCATAGTTATATAATGTAGAATGTGAAGTATATACAGCACTATGGTTAAAAAAAAACTTGACCATGTTTAAAATGGATGATGCCATATTTAAAAAGTCTAGATATTTAGTACGTCTTCAACAAATTACCTCCTAATATTGAATGTGCACTCTTTTATGACTTGTATGACAGAAGGTCTCACATTTGGCTGCCCTGTCATCACTTAAACTCAAATACTTCAGACTGCTCTATACATACCTTTTAGATGTGCAATAAAAATGAAGCATAAGTCATGATGATGCGCACAGTTTTATTATCAGCAGAAAAAATTCAAGTCTGGTATATGAAACAAATGATGCCATAGAGAACGACTCTACCATCATGTCTGCTATATAATACTGTGACAACAGAGATTATTAGATGACACTACATGCAGCCCATTCCTCTTCATTCAGACAAATATTTTTCTTTTCCAACCCATCATATGTAAAATAATCCAAAACATAAAAATAAGTAAAAATAAACAGTAGTTGAAATAGTATTGTTTTCTTACTTTTAAAAATGACCTCAAAAAGAAATCCAAACGATATAAAAGATGAGACATAACAAACATATATAGAAAATGATCTTTTAATTACGAAAATTTACCTTCATTATTGGGCTATATTTATGCCATAATGAAAATGCATTTTATTTTAAGAAAATGTAGAAAGCTCTTTTTAGTGTAAGTCTAATGAATGTTACAACCAGAGAAAAGTGCTTCATCAAATGAAAGAGAAAAATTACCTGGAAATTTACATTGTAGCATGTCAATACCTTCAGAAATGTGGCTTAAAATAAAGTATAATAGATTGTAAAATACTCTGTAGATAAATGAAACATAACTAGAAGTGTTGGGATTTTATTTTAAATAAAATTTAAGTACAAAATTTATGAAATGTATTCTTTGAATAATTCACTTCTGTGTTCCACAAATAGTTTTTATGGCTATTAGATGTCTAAAATTTTTTTTGTTCTAATGATTTTTTCATTCTCATATGTGTTCAGGGAAGGATGAACAATGAGTAATCAATCATACAAATAAAATAAATTATACTGAAACTCATTGGCTATTGAGAGATGGAGTAGAAAGATGATGGGAACTATTTCCTGGTTTACTTTGTGATGTGATGTGAATATTGTGCTTAGTAGTCATTGTTGCATAATTTCCCACATTAAAATATCAATATCTATATCAGTATATACATTAGAAAAGTGTTTGTTAAGGTGAAAAATAGAATATAGATTAGAGAAATACACAATTCACACCAGAACTTTGGGAACTGAGGCCAGGTAAAACTTGTAAGCAGGGACTCTGCAAATCACACCATTGCCACAATCATAACTTTGTGGCTCAAAATGCCCCACATTGTATCACCTGTGAGGATCTAATATTTCCATGTAGATTTCTGTATCACCAACAGATGCTGTCGTGTGCATAACTAAAACCGCCTGCCTATACACTTAACACATTTGTGTCCTGCTGCTCTTTACCTGCCAAAGTCATTCTTGCCTTAATAACATTTTTCTTAGAAAGTCATTGCTCTGGTTCAGAAGTTTCATATTCTCAAATGTCTAAGTGTAAAGGCTTTGTTCAACATGTAATGCTAATAGGAAATAAGGGAACCTTTTCAAGTCGTTGTTCAGTGGGTGGTCCTTAGGTCAACTAAGAGAATATACAAAGCAAGAGGTCATAAAATACTGTCTGCTGCATCTCTCTTTGCTCCCCGTCCATCAGTGAGCACTTTCAGTATTTTTCAAACATTCCACTCATGAAAGCCTTCAGGATCTCAAGCTCATAAAACTAGAGTTGTTACATGACACATTGGAAACTCTAAAACTGAGCAAGAACATTTTTCTACATATAAATTTATAATTCCTGTCATTTTGTTATGCAGGTAGAAAATTTACAAATATTCTTGTAATCAGATATTTTTCATAATTATTTTTATCTCTCAATTTGTGTCATCTCCCTCCTCTCTCCTCTCTCTCTCTCTCTCTCTCTCTCTCTCTCTCTCTCTCTCTCTCTCTCTCATCCAAGTTTAGCTTCAACTTGTTATGATGGTCCCTCTCAGATTGTGGTAGTACAAGTGTGAGCCAAAACTCAAGTTGTATATATTTTTTAACAGTCTAAATATCTGTTTCAATGAAAAAGAATTAGTGATGGCTTTTCTGAACACAATATACAATACCACTATTGCTGCTTTCAACTACTGATTGATTTACAGTTCTCAGCACTTCTTAATATTTCATGCAAAATGCTTTGTGCACCATTATTCTCATTCTCCTTCAAAATCTAAACATAACCTGATTTGTTTGTGTTTCATTTAATTTCATTGGACATATATCATTATGTTGCCCGAGCATACTTTTTCCTCAATTTTCAAAGAGCTTAGAAGACAGGTTCACATAACCATGGAAAGATAAATGAGTGAAATGAATGTACAGACTATATAAAATATGTTGACTCTACCAGTTCCATTTCTGTTAGTATGATATAATACTACAACCAAAAAAATCTTAGGGGATAAAAAGTTTAATATCAATTTATGATTTTAGGTAACAGAATATCATTGTAGGAAGTTAAGGCAGGTCATATCTGCAGTTAAGGACATTTAAAGAGTGAATGCATGCACACCATTTAGTGTTGAGTTAGCTCTCAATATTGCTACACACTAGGGGTAGCATTCCCTTCCCCTGCCTAGGGAATGCTGCCACCTGAAGTGGTCTGGATGTTCCACATCAGTTAATGTAATTAATAAAATTTTCAACATTTTTGAGAATAGAGAGTCCCTCATTGATACCAAGTTTCCAGAAATTTCTATGTTATGTCAAGTTGATAATATACTAATCATCGTTGTTATCTCCAAGCCTTAAGTATTAGTTCTGTCTTATGTAAAACACATATAAAAATATGGTTGAAAGCTTACATGTCAAAATGACTGTGACATATTATGCTTTATTATATTAGAAGATGCGGACAAAGCTAATTTATTCAGAAGTCATGGTCTTCTTTACCCTTTCATGAACAAAATCATACCCACAGAAAAGCATGAGTTATCTTCATTCTATCCTGAAAGCATCCATGCTTAAATGCTAAGAAATGAAAGGATAACAAAAATAAGAAGAGAAAGGAGTAGTAAGAAGAAAGCATTCAGAGTTAAAATACAAGATACTTTGAGATCTTAAAAATGGGTATTGTGAGTGATTTCTTGAATTGCCTCACTTAATGTCACAAAAACCCCTGGAGTAATTGGAATACTTGTCCCACAGTACCAGCTAAAGGAGAAAGAAATTATTCAGCCTGCTGATTTATCCATAGAAATAATCTGCAGAAAGAAGACTTGAGTGCTGAACCAATTTTATGCTGTCAACATCTGAAAAGAGTATTGCCCAAAGGAAAGCATAAAAGCTCTGAGGATCTGGAAATTCTGCAAGTTTTCTTGCTTTTTATTAAAATGATAGCTTTGGTGGTGTGCTACATTTTCTCCACAAGAACAAAGTTTTTAAAAATTATTTTGAAAACTCAATTTGCACTAAGGAGGATGAAGTAGAGCACGTGGAAGATACACTTAAAAGGACTATCTGAAGTGCCCATCATCTAGTTTGGATTTGTCTGATGAGTGTCTAATGGTTTCCTGGGCTTGCCTGCCCTAGGGACTCCAGGAGAGAGCAGAACAAATTGATTAATAGTTTCTTGGTTATTAAAGTGTTATGGTGAATATATGTATTAAACAAACTGGCAGTGAGTACAAAAGTGAATATATATTCACATGGAATAAAAGTTAGGAAGAAATGTTGTGTAGATCCCAGGGAAAGGAAAATCCAATGAATACTAATCAATTACATTTTGACAGATATTAGCACAGGTTACTTTGACTGAATGACTTGATCTATGGTCAAGAAGGACTCATAACTAAGATATGTACATACATGTACACTTTGGTAAGAGGTCAACTGAACCTATTTGAAAAGATAAAGGTAATGCATTTTGGGAAAGCTCTGAAATGGGCATGGTTTTTATGATGCTGATAGAGGAATCAGCAAATACAGCTTTCAAGAATTTTCATTGTTTTTACTAATGGAATTACTGAAAGATTTTTTTTAAACATTAAATTTAAAAACAGATTAGGCTGAAAAGTTTGCTTGCCTAGCATTCACAAGGCCTTGCATTTCTAGCAGTTAAATGAACAATTAAATACGCAAATAATCAAAGGAGAAAGCACTCAATTGTTTAAAGCACATAGCATGCTATTCTTGTCAGGAGTTTGGTCCCCAATGCCTACCTAGGCAGATCATAACCACCTGTAACTCCAACTCCAGGGCATTCTTCAGTCTCTTAGAGCAGTCATGGGCTCATAGACACATACACACACACACACACACACACACACACACACACAAACATATATATATATATATATATATATATATATATATATATATATAATTAAAAACAAAATTAATATACTTAAAAATAGAGTGGGTAGGCGGGTGGGGGCAGATCTTCATAGAAGTCGAAGAAGGGGGGATGGAATAGGGAGTTTTTGGGTGGGGGGAAATGGGGAAAGGGGATAACATCTGAAATGTAAATAAAATATCCAATAAAGAAGAAATTAATTTTTAAAAATTACAATGAGCATTGTCCCACACTGACTCATAGTGACTGTGTGACATGCTTGTGAAATAAATCGCATATTAAACCTAGGATATTTAGGGATTGGGCATTATTACTCATTCTCCAGCATAACATAGCCTATTTAAGGACCTGTTTAAATACATTGAGAGCCAGGTGGCTCATTTGGCAAGGGCATCTGGTCTGAGTTGAGTTTTTGTTTGATTTGATTTGTTTTGTTTTGTTGTTGTTGTCATTTTTCCAGAATTCAGGACTTCCTAGTGTTATTTTATTTTTGCATTTTACAAAACAATCCACAGAATATCTCACTTCTACCACGTTTTAAATATGTTTTAAAATGCAATTTAACTTGAGAAATTAAATATATGTATACTCATTCCTCAAAAAAATGGATTTTCCTCCTGATCAAAATATTATATAATGTCAAGTGCCAGAGGTACAAACAGACAAATTTCTCTGCTTTTGTGAGGCTTACACTCTAGAGAAGAAGACAAATTATGAATATGATGCTATTATATACATAGTACACCATTAAGTGCTAAGGAGATACACAAGTCAGAGACAGCAGATAAATGACTCCTTGCCTGAGGTATACACATACTAAAGTCTGAGAAGTTCTGATGTAATGGAACAATAGTCTATAACGATATGGTACAGACTAAGGGATGAAGGTGCCTGTCAAATGCAAAACAACTCTTTGGGTAAGCAGAAAAGATTATAGATCAGTTTTGGTGATGGTGTGTTGGGAGTGTTAGAGCCAGACACTAACATACAAGTGCAGGCACAATCTAAGTTTATTTGGATGAGTTTCTTTGTTTTTAAGACAAATTCTCACTAAGCAACACTGGCTGACCTGGAAGTTGCTGTACAGACCAGTCTGGCATTAAACTCACTGAGATCCCTCCTGTATCTGTTTCCCAAATGCTAGGATTAAAGGCATGATACACTCAGACCTAAGATCTTTTTTAACCTTATATTTTAGACATGAGTACACACACACACACACACACACACACACACACACATATATATGTGAATGCTTATGTGTATTAGTGTATTACTAGAAGAAATCTTGTTTATTTTTAAATTATGCTTATAATATTAGTCATTGTGTTGCTAGTGTAAAAAATAAACTATAGACCACAAAAGATATATCAGAATGACTACATTCAAAAAATAAAAATAAAAAATTAGATTGTAAATTACTTTTGTTTTTCAGTTTGTAATTTTAATCTTTTTAATTTTCTATAGCTTTCTTTTCTTTCCTCCCATTCTTCCTTTATTTCTCTTTTCTTTGTTTCTTCTGTTTTCCATTTTGGTAAAGTCTCATCTGAACCAGGCTAGTCCATGAACAACTATCTCCTTATATAACTGGACATGACATTGACCTTTACTTCTCAAGTACTAGAATCAAAGATTTATTCTACCTACCGTACCAGGTACATAAGGCTTTAGGTTCCAAACACAGAACTTTTTACAGTTAGGCAACAAGAACAAGGTCTTGTGCTTTCCCTAAAGTGTTTATTTCTTCATCATAAGCACCTGAAAAATTATCCCAAGCTTTTAAAATTTCAATTGTCAAACCCATCAACACAAGCCTTATCTTTGGTGTCAATTTAAAAATATCTTTGGTATCAATTATAAATATATGTTGTGAGGTCTCAATTGCAATTTTTTAAAACTATAAGAATGAACTTGAGCTTAGGATTTTAGATATCTTATATCTACCCCAAGAGCATAGTTGCAGAAATAATAACAACTCTGGCAGGGTTTCTTTGGAATTAAAAGGTTTTCATCTACAATTCTGAAATATACTACATTTGACCTTGAAAGTTATTACTAATCCTCTGCTTTGCTTGGGATATGATGGAGAGCAAGTGAGCCTGTAAAACTTGTATAGCTTTTATTTTCATTATTTTTCCCTCTTCTAATTAAAATATAATTATATCATTCTTCCCCTGCCTTTCCTCCCTCTAAGCCCATTCATGCCCTCTCCTTCACTCTCAAATTGATGGCCTCATTTTCTTTAATTATTACTGTTTTACATATACATATCTGTATAAATATGTAAATAAAAACCACTGAACTTATTTTGTTTGTGTTTGTATGGATTCAAGGTTAATAACGTAATATTTGTATCTAATACTCTCACTCTCAGAAATCTTAGTTTGCCTATAGTTCTCTGTCTAGACGGTGGGCCCCTGTGAGATTTTCTACTTTAACATTAGCATATCGATTTATGTTGTCATTGTCTAGGTCTTGTTTAGGAAGTACTATAAATGTAGCCTTCCTGTCATTTCTAGAAGGCACAATCTCACAATAGACTTACTGGTCTCCTGTCTCTTAAAATATTTCTGCCTCTTCTTCACTGTTGCTTTCCGGGCTTTAGGTAAAGGAGCTGTGTTATAGATGTATTTATCAAAGACTGGGATCCCACAACCAATTGTTCTCACATTTTAACTAGTGATAGTTTACTCTGATGGTGGAATCTAATGCAAAGAGAAGTTTTTTATGTATTGGATGAGAGCTACACATGAATTATGGAATAGAGATATCTATTTAGAGTCCAGTTAGGAATTACGCTGGTATAGTAAAGTTGTAGTAGTAGGTTGTCCTTGAAGATACATAACCTCACTAGGCCTATGTATTTGGCTAGGTTTCTAATACTATGGATGATTTATCTCCTGTTGAGCCAGGCATAAGTCCAATTGGACAGCTGTTGGTTGCTACCACAATATGAGTGCCAATATTTCATATTAAGTAATATCTTGCTATGGTGGTTATTATTGTGGCTCATAGACATTATAGCTAGACAGGATAATTGATTGGTTCCCCCATGTGGCAACCTGAATAGCATCTTCTGGTACTGTAAAAACTAGACCTTAGAAAGAAAGTTCCCTGGTGTTCTCATCCAGGTCAAATGTTCTGAATCTCAGATATGAAATACAGGGTTCAGCAATTGGGACTTACTTTAAGCTATAGAAGTCAACCAATCATGGCAAGAATGTTGCTTTGGGAATCACTTGGGCTATACTAACATTGACAAAAGATGTTCCTCATGCCTGGGAATAAAATTTTTCTGCATGTCTGTGGTCCTTTTGGAGAACATTGGAGAACATTGGCCACCTAAGTGGCATAATGTCTCTCTCTCTCTCTCTCTCTCTCTCTCTCTCTCTCTCTCTCTAATTTTACACTCTAATCTGAAGAATTTTATCAGTCAGCAAGCAACTGGAAAACTACTAATACAGTATAAGTTTCAGTATTCAGCTTTAGATTCATTGATTTTCCTAGAAGGTATGTTGTTGCCTGTTTAGACAGAGCTAGTTTGAAAGCACTTGGAAGACAAGTGGAATCCCAGGACTGTGTTAGAAAGAATATCTTTCAAGTAATCAATAGCTACATGAAGTAGATATGGGATATAAATTTCACCTTTTAGCACCATTGTCAGCATATTTTTCTGCTTTGAAACTTGCCCTCATCCTCACACCGAGGAGCTCCCTTTCCTGTAATTTGTGATACAATCTAGCACAATTGTAACATACACTCCTGTCATCCACTTCTCAAGCTTGATGAAACTTTTCATTTCTTTGACATATAGGTAATAAAAATGGTCGCTGGTAATAATAAATGATGTATAAAATGTTCTTACTCTGGAAACTATAATCAATAACTTTTCAGAATAGCATGATTCAGATGACAGGCTCATTCCTCGCTTGTGCCATTCCCTCACCTTAAATATCAGGATTTCTACCATTATTGTAATTACTAACAATATTTTCAGAACCATATAAGATGACAAAAAGGACAGTTAAGATTTGAAAAGTATGTAACTATTTATATTAATTTTCATGAAGATCTAGACTCATTCAGTGTTTTTACATGACTTTTCCACTTTATATAACACTTAAATGCTAAAGTAATAACAATTAAGGAAGGATAAAATGAAACTGGAATTGTTTTTTATGTATATATTATTATAACTTTTAACTGCCTTGTCAAAAAAAAAAAGAAAGAAAGAAAGAAAGAAAGAAAGAAAGAAAGAAAGAAAGAAAGAAAAAGAAAATCAGGGGATTGACTGTGAGACTGTGTCTCCTAGAAATGTCAGAAGCTGAACCTATAAATTCTTATGGATATGACTGTCAAAATATAAGCAGGATAATAACAATAGACATGTCAAGATGAAGAAGGAAAAGAGGGTTTAAGGTTTCAACCATATACCAAGAACTACAGGAAACTCATGAGTGTTGAGAGCCAGAGAAATAGTATTCTTCCAGGAATAGAACACCAATGGGTTATCCAATACAAAATGGTCAGTTCTAAAAACATGCACAAGAGTAACAAGAGTAACATTATCAGACAGAATAATATATATACCAATATACTCAATTATACCCAAATGAAGCTATACCTCTTAATCTTTCTTAAATGGTGTCACTCCTTGATGTTTTCAAAATCTGAATATTTTTGTTTGTATGAGTAAAATTGTTTCATTTATACTTATATATATTTTGTAAGACTATGGAGGCCATGCTTTTTTAACCACTACTAATATATTTATATTAGTAATATAATGCAAAATGAACCAGAACAACTGAAATAAGATACTGTAATAAAATGCTACATAAATGGATGTGTCTCTCTAAACAAATTATTATGCTGTATTTACTCTTCTTTGTGTGACGATACAATGCCTCTGCACTGTGAAATAATCTGGTGAATTTTGGAAGCTCTGTGAGATAGTATTAGTCTACTATGTATGGTTAACTTAAAAAAACAAGTATTAAAATTCTAGAAAACCAGAATTGTTAATAAAAAATAACTACTAAAAATCAAGCATGTATGCAGTGTGTTCAAAATAAATGTAACAGATAAAGAAAGATTGGCATTGCATGCAGGACGGAAAATGGTGATATGAAGTTTATCACAATTCTCAGAATAATCAATATTTAAAATTATGGAGTTTTATTTCTAGGATTCATCATTTAACATTTCAGCCATTTTGACTTTGGGTACATAAAATTGTTTCATTTATACTTGTAGATATTTTGAAAGGCTTCTTCCAATTTGATTTTCAATGATCAGGAAATTCTTATAATACTTATTAATCAAAATGCACAACAGGACCATGAATCATAATATCTATAAGTGGCAAGTGCATGTTTCAAGATAACTTCCTTCTTTTATGTAACTAGTACTTGGAAGAAATATCTGTTACTGGAAATGTGGCTGCAAAGAACAGTTTAAACTATTAGCAATCTTATTATTGGAAGCAATAGAATTTTACTAAACATAAGAACATTATAAAAATATTAAGAAAGTTGCTTTCGGCTATAAAAATGAATACGTGATGGAGTGATGCTACTGGAACAACTGTCTGTGTAACAAGTCTGCGTAACATACAATATTGACAGTCTTAGAGACGTCAAGTATTCCTGGGATATAAGGTATACATTTATGAGCACTGACCTTTGACAGACATTGAGTGACATTTTATTTAATAAAATCGACACTACAAGTATATCTTTAGCCTTTATACAATTTGTCAGTGTTTCTGGCCAGCCTTAGTTTCAGCTATTGATACTTTTAGTTCTCCTACAGTTAAGAAAAGATGCAAAGTATCTCAAGCAATTTCAGCTTTAAGAAGGTTAAACTTGTAAAAACAGTTTTTTTTGAGAGAGAGAAAAGGTCACTGGTTTTCTAAATACAAAGCCTTAGTACCACCATAAAAGAGAATTTATTTTATTAAATGAATGATGATCCAAGAAGGTCACAGTAGCTTGAAAAGAACAATAGCAGGTCATGAGCACATAAATCCTGAAAGAAGTTTCTTTCATTTAAGAGGGCAGGATTATTATACTATTTGGTAAAAGTGCAAGAAGCAATAGGAAGTTATTCATCCGATACAAGTACCAATTAAGACTTTAAAAAAAACTGAGTGAAATTTTGCTAAGTCTGGACCTGATAACATGTATAAATAGGACAAGGTTTATCATTTACATTGACTTGCAGACATAATATGTAACAAAAAAAGAATGTATAATTATTCAATAATGCACTTGTTTTTCAACCTGTATAAAAGTAACTTATATTTCACTTTGTTTACTATGTCTATTTGCTTGTTTTATTTGTTTGTTAGTTTTCTTGTATAATTAGAACTTAAACTACCCAAATTTCCATAGGACTAATGATAATTATGAACATGTTATTAATAATACAGAGTTATTTTCATAAAAATGGTTGATAGTATCATTCGAGGAATACTTCATTACTTCAAAGTATCTGTAGTTTTTTAAATTCTGGGGAGGTTGAGAAATACATATATCACAAAATATAAATTTGTGCCATTGCAATATTTCTTTAAAATACATCTTTTAAAGAAAGACCTGTGTATGTATGTATATATACATATATATATACATATATATACATACATATGTATATATATGTATATATATATACAAATATATATACACACATGCATACACACACATATATATGAGCACTATATTTGCATGTATGCCTGCATGACAGAACACTGCACTATACGGGAATGGATAACATATTCCATTATAGGCGGTTATGAGTCAATATGTTATTGTTGGGAAGAGAATTCAGGACCTCTTGATAAACAGCTAGTGTTTCTATAAGCTTAGACATTTCTCCACCTTGTCTCTGTAATAACTTACAAATCTTGCACTCTAAATTATAAGATAAAATTTTAATAAAATGCATGAGAGAGATTTGGTGTTAGTTACCTTATATAATAACTATAGAATTAATTATTGTGAGCTTATTATCTTCCACAATATTATTTGTAAATTAGTGAACAGGAATCAAATTTGTTAGCATGGTCATTACATAAAATATTGTTGTTTGGATTTCAGGAGATTGACATAATTTTTCCTATCATGTGTATCAAAATTATTTAATTTCAGTTCTGAGACATGTATAATTTGATGACTAGTAATTTTTTTATCTTAGAAAGGCAAAACAAGCTAAGCATATTAAAACCTGACTTTTTCAACCAGTTATAAAATTCATGTTTAATGGCAACTGAAACCCTTTTATGTCACATGATAGTTGAATTCAGACAGAATTACACAGAAACAGACTTACTTTGAGAATCACCACTGGGGTATTAAGTCGGAGAAATAATGATAATTTGATTAATTGCTAGAAGTAAACATTGTACTGTAAAATTGTGAACCTTACCCAGAACCATTACAAATTTTAACTACAAAAACTCTTTCAGTTTCACCGATAATGATCTATAGTTGAGAATTACCTATCCTCTACAGGAAGAAGAAGATAATCATGGTAAAGTACTTCTATGACTTAGAGAGACAGAAATATTGAAAATATGAAATAGGAAATATAATATTATGCATGCATACATATATGTATGTATGCGTGCATGCATGCACATGCACGATTATTTGTATATTTCAAATTAAGTGTTCTAGAAGATAAAAGTATACAACATGGAAAAATGGCTGGACAGGACTGAAAAAAGAGAGTCACATCTTGAAAAATGAACTGAAATAAAAACAACAAAGAAAATAAAAAAGAAGAAAAATGGAATATTAAAATATTCAGGAACACTAAATCAATCATAAACCAAATAACAAACATAATCTGATACAATAGAAAAAGGAATAGAAAGCCAGAGGCAAAACCAGGAAAAGCATAGTGATTATTGAGAACATACAACAGTCCTTATGTACATAACATGTCAGAAGACTGAAAACTAGAAGAGTGTATTTTATTAAAATCATCAACATCCATACACACACTCAAGCTGTAAAAGTAATGCACACAGAGAATATAAAGTCAATAACATGAAGCAGTAACATGAAGAAAACAAATTTCCTGTCTTGTGAAAGAAAACTACTAAACCAGATTCTAATGAGAAGTCACATAAACAAAGTGATAAAAGGGTAATCTGCCAATGTGTGAAAGTACAAATCCATGAGATTTGAGCCTTCCATGACTATATTTGTAATATTTGTAATCACAGCATTAAGGAAAAATGAAATAGGAGAATCATGAATTCAAGTCTACCATAGGCTACATACAGAAAACTTGTCTCAAAACTCAAAAACAAAATAAAATCTACAAACCTACAGGTAGTCAGCTATTCATCTAAAGTTAATCAATACAATTACAAGAGAAATTATTGTCAGAAAATCTGTTCTCAAGTAATATTCTAATAAACTCTATGAAAACAATGTAACAAATTGAAATTAGACTTCCATGCAGGAAAAAGATATAAATGATGAAAGTAAGAATGTATTATATTTATAATGAATGTATCTAAATTGTATATACATACTCAATGGCAATATATTTGGAAAGTAAAACATTTCTAAGTGAGATGATAACCTCACTATTACAAAAGACTGTGGTAGGATTATAAATAAGATTTTTGCCATCTACCACAAAGACAAGTAGGTCTTCATATAGTTGCATAAATTTAAATGTTCTTGGAGTACATGGCAGCAATATTATATCAAATGAGATAAGACCTTAACTTAGATTAAATTGTTATTACATTTGAATCTTTGCTTATGTTTATTTTAGTATTTAAATTAGCAAAAAATTTTTATATATTTATCTATTTGCATATAGCTTATCACCTATAGCAAGCCATCTGTATGATAAATATATATATATATTATATATATATATCATACAAATATATATTTGACCTGATTGTGAGAGTATCAATCAAATTGAAACACATTGGTCTAGCTGGTACTTATTATACATCCTATTCACCTTTAATAAAATATATATCCTCATCATCATTTGTATATGAACATACAAGCCTCTAGAGGCATTCTATAGGTGACATTGATTTTTGAATGCTTGAAAATATGTAAAGCACCTTTTTTAGGACTTTGATTCTGAATCTAGCCTTTAACAGGTGAGCCATCTCTCCAGCCTGTAAAGTATATTCTCAAACCACAATGCAATCCAATTACAAAATAGGTGAAAAGAGTAAACTAACTACACATCAAAAAAAATTAAGTTTTATTACTTTTAATGTGTATATATGTGGGAAAAGGAAAGCATGTGCATTGAATGCAAGTCTGACAAAGACCCAAAGAGAGTGTCAGATTTTTTGGAGCTGGCATAATAGGCAACAGTGAGCTATCTAACATAGGTACTGCCAAATATACTTTGATCCTCTGGAAATACACAAGGCATTCTTAACTGATGAACTGTCTCCTCGGGCTTCTAATTATTCTATACACATGGGCCCACCAAGAAATCGCAGAGAATTAAAAAAAATAAGAAGAAGAATATTAATACTTTTCCCAATATTTTCCCAAGATATCATGGACATGGTAATACATTTAAAACTGGTCAAGTCCTTGAGACTGATAATAAGGTATGACCTCACTTAAAATCCATCTTGATGAACAAAGGATTAAATTCACCAACACTATCCCAACCAAAGGCAACATCACTTGAAGCAAGATTCTACTTGCTAGGCACAGGACAGGATAGAATGTGCAGGTCCTTTCTTTGAAACTCCATGTTATCCTGTAGTCTAACACATGGTAAATCCAAACAAACCCTTACATAGATGTGATTACATATGTGGACTAGAAAAAAATACATGGACCTAGACTATCAGATTTCAACTTTGGCCTGTATGACTTGTGACACTTTGCATTGGTTATAAGTCACAAGTCCATGTCAAAAGTAGGTAGCATGTATAGAAACAGGACCGTACCATAGTGCTATTCTAATCTGAAACATATGATATGGCATGGCACTATAATATTTGCGGTAAGTTGTTTACAGACCCTAGGGCTGGCCTATTTGTAAATATTCTACCTCCAGTTGGGCATCATTTTACAATACTTGACAAGCCATCAACTCCAGATAAGACATCTGGGCCCTCACCAGGCTCTGGAAGGAACTACTGTTGTTGTCTATTTCTCCAAATCATACTGTATAAAACAGTAAATACTGGTTTGGTACAATTCTGGAATTGGATTTCCCTCTAGTGTTGAGACAGTGACAACACACCAAAAAGGAAATAATCATATCTCTGGATTGAGAGCACCATCTAGTACTGAAATACCTGAATTAACCACAGGCTCAGAGAAAATGGAATTGTCTTCTGGAAGGCTTTACCTGATGCCAGATTAGGAAAACTGGAACAAATATCTGACTGTTCAGTTCCATAGAGCATTGAATATCAAGAATCAAGATCTCTAAGAAAGCTAGGATGCACTTAAAGCCAAATTTGTTACCATAAATTTAACAGGTATTGATTATATGAGAAGAGAGAGAGAGAGAGAGAGAGAGAGAGAGAGAGAGAGAGAGAGAGAGAGAGAGAGAGAAAGAGAGAGAGAGAGAGAAAGAGAGAGAGAGCTAATAATCAAATAATCCAAGAGCCCTCTAAAATAAAATCTTCTTTCCTATTTAGGCATTTGTGTGTCCTTTTGTGTAATATCTAGAATCAAATGGGTATTAATTATCAGATTAATCTTAAAAAGCATAGTTCTCAGCATCGGAGGGTACTTATATCTTATATTGTATTAATAAAACACCATGACCATGGAAACTTACAGTAATGAGGGTTACTTGTCTTATGGTTCCAAAGAGATAAAAGTCTATCCAAATAAGAAAGCATGGTAGAAGGCAGCAGACATTGGATAGAGTAGAAGCTGAGGGTGCACATCTTTTTTTTAATTTAAATTAAGTTTTTATTTAATTTTAGATTAAAATTTTTCAAAATATGAAACCTCACTGGCAAAGGTTTTTTTAATAGGAAAAGTTTCTTTTATATTTTTAATTAGATATGTTCTTTATTTACATTTCAAATGTTAACCCCTTTCCAGGTTTCCCTATAGAACCCCTCCTCTCCCATTCCCCCTACTCCTGCTTGTATGAGGATACTCCCCCTCCCACCCACTCACATGTCACTGCCTTGGTATTCCCCTACACTAGGGAATAAGGCCTTCACAGAACCAAGGACTTCTCCTTCTATTGATGCCATTCTCTGCTACATATGTGGCTGGAGCCATGTGTATTTGGTTGGTGGTTTAGTCCCTGGGAGCTCTGGGGCATCTGGTTGGTTGATATGATTGTTCTTCCTATGAGGTTGCAAATCCATTCAGTTCCTTCAGTCCTTTCTCTAATTTCTCCATTGGGGACCCCACATCTTGAATAGCAGACACCAAATAGAGAGTAAACTTGTAATGACCTGTGGTTTATAAACCTCCTTGTGCCAAAATTCCTCCAACAATGGCATATCCCATAAAGCTATCCTAACAGTGCCACCCACTGGGGACAAACTATTAAAACATCTGAGCCTATAGGGACATTCTTTTCATTCCACAATGGGGTGGTAAAGTCCATCTTTTCTTTTATGTGTACTAGACTGTGCATTCTACTGTGTCCTATTTAAAAGTGTAATCTGCTCCTGTTAGCAAAAGATCCTCCATATAACACAACCAGATAATATAAGTAGCAAGGGAAAACAGAGGGCACAGAGTAAACCACTAAACTGTGATAGACAGTATGATTACATAGGAGCCCCTTAGGCAGTTCATAGAATCTCTATTTCTTTATTTCGAGGGAAGATAAATTGTTTCTTATGACTGATGGTAATGGGATATTGAAAGGGAACTCTGTAAACACAGGATAATATGAGCCAGCTGTGCCGAGAAAGAATGCAATCTTTCCTAAGAAATTTAAGTACTACCTTTTTTTGTGTGTGTTTTTATAGCTTACACTTTATTCAAGGTACATACAAATTTTTAAATGCACGAGAAAGCTGTTGAGGGCAGATTGTAACATTCTAACCTGTCATAACTCTTAAGATTTATATAATTTCAGTATATCCATATGGCAGCTTGTACTGCCCTGTGTTTACTACATTCAAAGGGACAGGGAAAGTAGTCAGGTTCTTCTCTGTTTCTCTCCTCCATATGCCATTTGATACCTAAAGTTTGAGTTAGGTTTATTCCATAGAGATTTGCAGTGTACTGTATAATAGAATATTCTGCCCTGAAATATGAATACCAAATGTGAAATAATAACCTCTTGGTTCTAAGGTTCAACAACTATTTTGTTCATTTGGAGTCCTGCAAATGTTACTGGTTGCTGTGTAGTAGGGCATATTTAGCACCTGTACCGAAAAGATGCATCTTCCTTGATCTTGGGAGACTGGTAAGGAGTCCCATAAGAGGCCATTAATTGACCCTAAACTAGGCAGTGACTTTGACCCTACCCTAATAACAGGTATAGGCAGGAATACACTGTTTTAGCCAAGAATGTCAGAGAATGAGAATCCCCTCACCCTGTCCTCTCAGTGAAAGGGAGAGCTTGGAAACTAAGTCTTTGGATTATTCCACAAGGATGTTGGGAGTGCATTTTTTGTTGGTCTTTTGTCTTGGGAGCTGACATGTGGGAAATCAAGTCAGTTTTCTTCCTCGGATGCTTTACTTTGGTCCACAGTTTCTCTTCTATTCTTATTTGCTCCTTAAGGTTGGTGACATCTTGCCCTGATCACGCTTTCTCTATTTTTCAGGTTGGCAGCTTGCTATATCACAAACATTTGGCCCCTCAAAAAAAGGAAGTAAAGGGAGTAATACCCTACTAAGAGGAAGTTTTCAAAAGTTTATTTTTTTCTCCTGATAAAAAACAAAACAAACAAACAAACAAACAAGCAAACAAGCCAGGTCGTGGATTTATGTGGCCTGTTTCCTGCCCAGGATAAGCCAATCTGTAATACAATGATTCCCTGGCTCTGGAAGGCATCATATAAACAATGCCTAAGTCCTGATGGTTAGAGTATTAGTCATTTATCAGCTTCATTTCTCTGAAGAGAAATATCAGTCAACCTGCACCTGAGAATCTTACCATCCAGGTAAGGACATTCTTCTTAGAAGTTTGGACAATGTTTAACAATTGTGTATCATATATCTTCAGTCAATTTCTTGAAGGAGAAGAGTGTATTATCCATATGCTGTTCTTTCAAAAATGTTACAGGAAGAGTAGAGTCAGAAAAAAAAATCAAGGCTCACACGGGGAGTTTCTATTCTTCCTTCACATCAACCTTAAGCTGTTTCTCATCCAGGAATCATCCAGGAATCCTAATCTATTATGTCCATTTCTGGTCTTGAGGTAAGAAGGGTTTCTAGCTTGGTATTCTGGACCTTTATTAGATACAGTGCTTGGATGAGGTAGAGAGGCATTTATATTGTAACTCCTCACCCAGTGTCTTCAGCTTGTGTCTACAGAAGCACAATTGAACACAGACCAGCAACACCCATTCCAGTACAGCAAGATGCTGTCTTTGTTTCACAAAGTGAGTCAAGCTGTTTTTTAAAAAACAAAACAAGTTACTATTTTAAAATGTGTCGATACTTATATGATGAGCCAGTTGCCTTTAACAAATAGACCAGCTTTCTGCCCATATGGAGTTTAGAAGACCAACTTAGGTTTTCTTTTGTGGAAGCTTTCTTATTTTTATTCTCTCCTCTCACGCTCTGCCCAGTGTCTTCTGACTGGCTAGTCAATTGTTGGCAAAAAAAAAATGGCCTTAGTCTAAGGCACCTAGTCCTTCTGAGAAAGATAAGGCCCAGATGGTTTGAGGACTTCACTTCATCAAGCAACTAGCACCATGTCAGCAATTCATAGCACTTTGTCTCTGAGCTTTTTTCTCTGAGTTCACCATCTATTAGGCCCTCATTCTGCATAACAATGAGATAACAGTGAAGGAGGTTAGCTGGTCTGGCTTGTTTGCAAAGGCTCTGGCCAATGTCAGCACTGGGAGTCTCACATCTAAAATGTAGGGAGGAGGTGGTGGGTCCTCTCCAGCAGCTGGAGCTCCGCCTGCTGGCAGTACTGCGCCATCCACTGCTGCTTCCCCAGATGAAGGGAAGAAAGTGGAAGCAATGTAGGGAGAATCTGAAGAGTTGGATGATTACATAAGCTTTGGTCTTTTTGACTGAACTGTTATTGTTAAAAAGCCCAATAAAGGCTGGAACCTGATTTAAAAAGAGAAAGAGGGGAAAGGAGGGAGGGAGGAAAGAAAGGAGAGAGATATGTAGACAGTCCAGCATTTATTGAAGTTAGTTTTACTGGAAATTTACAAAGAGAAATGTGTTTTATATGACAGTTAAGCATATAAATCCTTAAAATACAAGTCAGAAAGAGGTCACTTAAACAGTTAGAAAAAAGTGGTTTTATCCTACTGAAAATAGCTTTATTTATTCAGGAAATCCTCAAAGACTTTAGGCATGACAGAACGGGAGAAAAAAAATTTTGCTAGCTATACATCTGAGAGAAAATTAATATCTAGACTATCTAAATAACCTAGAATATTATATATCAAGAAAACAACCAACTCAAATGAAAACAAATGAACCAAGAGTTCTCACAAAATACAAGTGACTAATAAATACTTTAATAAATGTTCGACATCATTAGCCATGAGGGAAATGAAAATTAAAACTAGTTTGAAATTCCATCTCACACCAGTCAGAAAGGCTGTTATCCAGAAAACAAATGGAAGCAAAAGCTGCCAGATGATGGGTAAAGTAGAGCCTTTGTTCACTGTGAGTGTGAGTGTAAATTATTCCAACCAACATGGAAATCAGCATAAAGGTTTATTAAAAAAAAAAAAAAAAGCTAAAATAGATTACTATATAACCCAGCCATATAACTCCAGGGCATATAACAAACATTGTCACATCTTACATGATGCACATCAAAATTCGTTGTTGATGTATTTACTAATTCAAGAAATTGAACCAACCTAGTTATCTACTTATGAATGAATAACAAAATTTTGGTAGGTAACCATAATTAGGTATTATTCTACATTGAAGACATAAAATTATGAAATATACATGAATATGAGTGTCATTTAAACAATATTATACTGAATAAGATAATCCAGCCCCAGGAGTATTCTTGTATTCATGTATTCTTTCGTTTATGTGGTTTCTAACTTCAACATTGGAGATAGAAAGATGAGGAAATGTTGTTAGGGGGAAAGTCAAAGCCCAACTAAGACAGAATGAGAAATCCATCAGGAAACCTTAAAACAACACAGTTACATACAAAGTGACTTACTGAGTTCCATGTGTCTACTCTCCTAACATTATATTATGCATGACTACTTTTATTTTTAGACTTTTTCAAAGTCTTATTCCTGAACATACTTACACAAGAAAAAGTCTTTTGTCAGTCACCTAAAATGAATCTTGTTTTCTTCATTAAGCCCAAAATAAACTTAGAAAGGTGAAAGGCAATACATTTTTTAATCTCTTGGTTTTATAACTTTATTTTTTAAATAACTTGCAGGTAGGTAAAAATATCACACACCATAACTAACAAGACCCCAAAGTCTTCAAATACAATCTATTTCTATATAGTTAGTAAAGAAAATCCTTTCAGAAAAAGAAACTAAAGTTTCATGTAAATTTTTATACATTGTGCAGGCAGGTGTGGCATACTGGTTTAATTGTAGCACTTGGGAGAGAGAGGCAGGCAGATCTCTTTGAATTCAAGGCCATCTAGGATTGTAGAATAGACAGGGCTACAGAGGAAAAAAAACTGTCATTAAAAAGCAAAAAAAAAAAAAAAAAAATTACGGATTGGGAATTAAATATATTTGATGCATTTACCTACCATAAAATACAGCCCAAGTCCGAATAAGAAATAGAGAAACAATTAGTTGTATCTTCCCTTTTACAACCCTTGTCTATTATTTACATATAATTTTAACTTCATTATTTCTTTAGACATGAGTAGTATTTCAGTTTTTATATATACCAAATTTTAATCGACTATTCATCTGTTGATGAACAGCTATATTAATAACAATTTTTTGCTGTACTGAATCGAGATTCAATAAAAATGGGATGTATAAATGTCTGTAGTAGACTATGGAGACACAACTTTGAGTATATGCTCAGATGTTAAATAGCTGGATTATATGGTAGCTGTGGTTTTTAGTAATGTATTTAGCAATCAATGAATTGATTTCTAGAATGACAACATTAATTTTCACCCTTACGACAATAAATAATGGTTCAATTCTTTTAAAATCCTCTTCAACATTTATCAGCACATAAGTTGATGATAGCCATTCTGGCTGGGGTTTGGTAGTATCCCGAAGAGAGTTTGAGTTACATTTCCATGATGGCTATCGTTACTTTACACATTTAAAAATAATATTTGGCTATAATTTTTTTCTTTTCAAACTATCTATTTAATCCTTTGGATTATTTTTTAATCATCACACTTGTTTCCTTGGTATTTAATTTCTGCATTTTTGTTTTTTTGTAAATTTTGGGTATTAACTCCTTGTCTGAAGTGCAAGTAGTAAAAGTTTTCTTCTATTCCGTTAACTCTGCTGATTGTTTCCTTTGCTATACACAAACCTTATCTTTATCTGGCACTCACATTTATTGATACTTGGTGACTATATTATGGGATTCTTTTAAAAACGATTCTGCCATGGAAGCTGCAGTATATCATGGTGTGTCACACAGCATACCTTTTGCCTAAACAACTTCATTTGTAAATGTTAATTGCAATGAGTCATTGGTCTAGTTGGCTTCTGCTAGAGATCCCTGGCTTCTGCTATCTAGTGGTCTTGGGGTGTGTGATGAATCTGGAAAATGTTTAAGAAACTAATGATCTTGCCTGCCAGAATATTTAAATAGAACATTTGTTTTCTTCTAAAAGTTTCAATATTTTAGGTTTCGAATTATGGTCTTCTATCCATCTTGACTTTATTTATTTACAGAGAGAAGGATATACATGTAATTTCATTCTTCTGAAGGTAGAAATCCAGTTGTTCCAGAACTTTTTGCTCATAAGACTTAAAAAAAAAAAAAACAACATATTTTTTAACCTTTCTAAAAAATTTACGTAAGAATAGTTTTATCAATTTTGAGTGTTGTTCTACTGAATGTCATTATTTTACATGTCTATCTTAATACCAGTAGAAACATATTTATTACTGTTACTCAACAGTATTGCTTGAATTATAAAGTATTATAATAGTGAATATATTAGTTTTACTTCTTAGGATTTCTCTCACTTATCATAGCCTTTGTGGATCTATATGAACCGTTGTCTTTTCTTTTTCTTTCCTACACTCATGAAATTTGATGGAAATTTTTAATGCCACTGTGCTAATTCTGCATATTAATTTTGGTAGGGTAGACTTTAACAATATTAATTTCATTTATCTAGGAATATGCAATATTTTACATCATTTATTATCTTCTTTGATTTTTCTGTTTTTATTATCTCGAAATTTTCATTGTAGAAGTCTTTCAATTTTATGGTTATATGGATTCCTACCTACTTAATTTTGAGGAGATGTAATTAGAATTGAATATTTTTCTCCTCAAAAAAATTGATTGTATGTTAAAAGGAAGGCCAAGATTTCTATTTTTTTTTTTTTTTTTGGTTTTATATATTACAACAATATTGCAAGTTTTTTTAGGTCCAATAGTTTTCTAGTAGATTCAATAGTATCCTAAATAATCCTGATATCTGTAAGGAAAAATAGTTTGGTTTCTTCTTTTTCTATTGTTGTCTATTTTATACCTAGGTTTTGGTCTAATTTCTATGGATAAAGCTTTGAACACTGTATCAAATAACTATGGAGAATGAACATCCTTGTCTCACTCTTAGTTTTAAAAAAAATGTTGCTTGTTTATACCCATTTAAAATAATATGTGCTATGTTTTCTCATTAATAGCATTTATATTTTTGAGGCTAGTTCCCTCTATTACTAAAACCTCCAAAAGTTTTATGATGAAGACATGTAGGTTGTCAAATGTCTTTTCAGCGTCAATTGAAATAATTATGTGTATTATGTCCTTCTATGTGGTTATATAATCTATTATCACTTATTCATTTATTTATGCACATTGAACCCACCTTGCCTTGCTTGGATGAGGACCATATGGTTATAATGTATAATCTTCATAATACGCTCCTAAATTGAGTTCAGTAGTATTTGGAAAAAAAATTGCTTCTATGTTCATCAAAGAAATTAGTCTAAAGTTTTCTTTTTATTTCACTTTTTTATTTTCTTTCTTTTCCTCTTGCTTTCTTTGGGGAGGGGTAGTAACAAGATACTACTACTTTAATTGACCAGTTCTTTTGAGAACATATTTCTTGTGATCAACACTGTATTAAGAAGCAGGAGGACATACATCAATACTTATCCTAATTTGGTTATAAAGACTGGAAAACAAATGAGACAATCAAAAAGTCAAAAATCCAATGAACGCTACCAAGAGAACAACTAATTGCAAGATTCAGTCTAATATTCAAGTAAAATGTTATTGTTCTGGCTCATAATTCCTAATCTTCTTTAGTGTCTATTCCTACATTTCACTTCCTCCACAAAATAATTTGTTTCCCACTCTTAGTTTTGGAAGAACAGGCTAATCTATATAAGTCTTTCATTCCTTTAGTCAATTATTCTTTTGTCTTTTATAAGGAGAAGTTTTCTCATTAGTCAACAACAGTCACACATAAAACTGGATCTATACAAAACAGATATAATGGGATTGTAAAGTCAGTTATTTTGAATTAATCAATACATAGAATATTTAGGGAAGTTCTGACCTAATTGAGTGACAGCCATAAAGATTGGAACTGGGTCTTTCTTAGGTATATGGCCTCTGCCTTTTAAGAAATAAGCTGATCTTGTAAAACAGCCTGTATAAAGACTATTTGGTAAGGTGTTGAAGATAATGCCCAGATTACTAAAAGAGAAGATGGATAACTCAGTTTTTTAAGACAATGGATTCTGCTAGGAGCAAACAAATTGGAAAAAGAAAACACAAAACAAATAAACGCACTCTACAAGTTCTGAGGAGGAATGGAACCCAGCAGCATCATAATGCGAGGCCTGTGAGGTTTCAGACATGGCCCCACTTGAGCCATGTTTGTCTGTCTGGCCTACAGAGTCCGAGAAAGGCAGTATATGCTTTTTTATCTTATCTTTCCAATTTCTGGTAATTATTTAAACAGATAGCTAACTGGTACAAATCAATCAGATTGGTATTTAATAATCTAAAATATTTAAATGTGTGTTGTTTCATCATTAGAAATGTCTAAAATATTTTCATCCAGCTTTTTCTTTTATAATTTATAAATATACCCACAACACACATATAATATACATAACATAATACATGTGTTGTAGGGATTATTTCAGTAATACCTAATATTACCAGCATTCAAATATTAACTGATCATTACATGAAACTGTTGGAAAGTTGAAAACTTACTTTAAGAGCTTTGGTTATGATTGTTTTATTTGGACTTAAATATAAAGATGTCAAAATCACTTTTTAATTGCTGAATTTTTAGAATTCTCCAAGTCAGCTGTATATTGATTAAAATGGTTATTGGGACTTTTCAGATCTGATTGTGGCTATTAGAAGAAGCATTTTAGAATGCTGTCAGGTTTCATAGAAAAGAGGTGTCTATCCCTATAGTTATCTGCTCTGTGAACTTTGAAGAGAGTTGCTATGGAGGATTCTATTCCTTGGTCTATCCAAGCTCCATATATACATATTATGCTTTGCTTAACATCTGTCTTGTTTCTTTTATACTATAGGCTTTGCCTGGCTGTTAATGTTAAGGGAAAATTTAAGATATTTTATTTCTCTCACTCAAAACATAAAACTTTTGACACTTAACTTTCCACTGAGGTGTAGACCAGAACGTGCTTTATTCTACAGGAAATTAGAATAATTGCTTTCTCTTACTTAACTGATTGCATATACTATTGGATATATTGTCTCATTTACCTACTATGACTGATAGCATATCAAATTTTTCTTCTTTACCTGCATGGTTAGCTATTTCTCTCCACTTTTATTCTCAAAATAAATGATTTTGTTACTTTCAAGTGAAGGGTATAACAGATGTGAAATGCTAAGAAAAGTAAAGGTATTATGTCAATTCAAAAACACAAACCAAAGGAAATGTGAAAAACAATTTTCATTTTATAATGAGAGCTTTCTTTACATAGGCCATTTCTGCTTCTGTTATAGATCAAGTCTTCTATAGCTCTTCAACAAGAGCCAGCTATTTAACAATTTGCATGCTGCATGAAAGAAACCTCAGAAAAATGGAAGATTTATTTATTTATTTATTTATTGCTGAAAATGATGAGACTTGGGTAATGGATGTAATGGGAGGTCAGGAGAAAGTTATCATTACACTTCTTTGGAAAATACATTCCAAAAATCAATAGTTTGTATTCCCTAAATGTCATAAAAGTCTTGAATTGATACATTCGAAACATTATCAAATTTTCAACTTATGCTCATTTTTTTTTCTTTTTGTAACCAGAGTTAATCTTATGACTATTGAAGATAAAATATCAGGGTGAAAATACAGAACTTTATTTTGAAGAAAATGTAATGAGTAACAAGATATCTCTTGATTAACTATAGACATAAGAAAGCAGTGGGAATTATGACTGCTGACAGAAGAGTTGGCCAATAATTATATGTCAAAAGAATGTATGTATTTTTTAAATGAAGGGGAAAATTGGCTGTTGAGGAAAACAAGGATTTAGATGAATAAAAGTTGAGTCTGTAACCAGTAGATCTATGGTTAATGAATGATTAACTTAATGAGAGCATTCTAAAACAGAAGGAGGGTAAATTAATAGTACCTATTTTTTATTGTTTTATGTACGTGCAGCTACAATATTTGTTCTTCTCTTGAAATTTTTAAATTATGTTGGTGGCCAAATTAAAAGATTATCATGTAGTACATTATGCTTCTCCATATATGTAGAAAAGCTGACATTATATTTCAAGTGGTAGCAAATAAAATTATTGAAGGGTGACTCCTGATTTTTATGCATTGCACAAACTGTCCAAATGTTGAAACAGGAATCCACCATATTATTAGCATAAGAAAATAGGCACAATCAAAATCACTAACAAAAATCCAAATGCAGTTCTCAGATCTTCTCAGATAACCCATGAGAACAGTAATAAAATAAAGAAACAAAGGAAAGTTAGGGAAATAAAAACCTAAACTTAGATAAGTAAACATTCATTTATCACTGAAACAGAAGGATTTAAAATTACATTATTATTATTGTCTTTTTAGACATTTGAAGGACTTACAAAAACAGGAAATTCAAATCTATTGAATGTTACTAATATTTCTAGTCAATAAAGAGGATTATGTTTTATTCTCAATAATTATTTTAGTCCTGATCTTTTTCCATGAACACTTAGGTAAAACTTGTGATTTTTCTAGTAGATACCTGATTTTGACATCAATTTTGGCACATATATAGACTAATGTATTTATTTTTGTTTGTTTGTTTGTTTGTTGGTGGGAGGAATGGACAGTTCTAGGCACTCTGTTTATACAGGTCGTGAAATAAGTGAGTGTAGTTATGTCTATGGCATAGCATAATTGTATATTTGATTCCTCAAAATACATTTGCAAGCAGGAAAAATAAGAAATGAAAAGACAAAGTTGAGAGAGAAAAATAGAAAGGAAACATTGATAAAGAGGGTGTGAAAAGATTTTAAGAGCCAAAGGACCAAGCAGTCTAATGTGAGATTGTGTCTCCTAGAAATTACAGGAAAGATTCATGTGTGATACCTCAATGTCTTCCCAGGAAAAAAAAAAAAAAAAAAAAAAACAAACAAAAAGAAAACAACAACAACAAAAACCAAACCAAAACCAAAACTATAGGTAACTAATGGCTGGTAAGAGAAGAAGAATTAGTCTCCTCTGGTGATGAACCCTTTAGCTAGGTATCCAAGACAAAGTGGTCAGCTCTGAAATGATATATAATATCAAACCGACTCAACAAGATATATATATATATATATATATATATATATATATATATATATATATTGTGTGTGTGTGTAATAAATAAATTATACTCACAAGCTATATGTTAAAATAATCAGCAAATTAAAAGAGATCTGCAGTTTGAGTGAGAATGGGGATAGGGATGAGGGAATGTTGGTGGAGGGACATAACAATAAAGAATATTATAAACATATTATTATCAGGTTTAAATATTGTGCTTTCAAAATATGACCATAATAAATCTATGTAAAATATTATAATACAAATGATATTAAAATTCTGTTTTGTGAATGAAACTTGAGTGATCTTAGGAAGGTCTGCATTTATAATACTATCTGCATATCTACTGAGGCAACCATTTTCTGTCAGGGAATGGTAAGTTTTAGAAGAATATGAAGAAATAGTATATGATATGAAATACATGACATCAATACTTTTCTAAGGACATTAAAGTAATGTTTTTTTTTATTTTGTTATTTTTTTAATTTTATTTAATTTTTTACAATCCATATTTTATCCCCCTCCTGGTCTACCCTCTGACTGTTCCACATCCCATACCTCCTCCCCAGACCCATCTAAATGAGGATGTCCCCCACCTTCACACTACCAGACCTCCCAATTCCCTAGGGGCTCCAGTCTCTTGAGGGTTAGGTACATCTTTTCTGACTCAGTCCTGACCCAGGCATTCTCTGCTCTATATATGCTGGGGGCTTCATATCAGCTGGTGTATGTTGCCTGGTTGGGGATCCAGTGTTTGAGAGATCTCACGGGTCCAGGTTAGTTGAGACTGCTGGTCTTCCTACAGGGTCACCTTCCTCCTCAGCTTCTTCCAGGTTTTCCCTAATTCAACCACAGGGGTCAGCAACTTCTGTCCATTGGTTAGGTGTATGTATCTGCATCTGACTCTTTCAGCTGCTTGTTGGGTCTTTCAGAGGGTAGTCATGAAAGCCTCTTTTTGTGAGCACTCCATGGCCCCAGTAATAGTGTCAGGCCTTGGGGCCTCGCCTTCAAGTCTAAACTAGGCTATGATTAAAGACAAATTATGCCACTTTAAAAAAAATTAGAGAATAATATTAAAAACTTCAGAAGTTGTTGTCTGTTTTGTTTGCCCGTTTCATCTGTCACTAAATTCTTGGAACAATTGGATGTAGATTTATATTTGATATAGTCTGTGCCTGTTTAGCTTTTGATAATGAATGGGCTTTTACTTTTAATGGTTGCTGTTTAAGTGAAGACAGTAAAATCAATGTTCTGTTTGTAGCCAAAATTAGATGTCTAGAAGATAAAAATAAACACTAAAAATCCTATAGCAGCAGCATAATTTAGAGAAATATTTGATGCGATAATGAGCAGAGTAGTGTACAATAGGAGAACAAAAAATATTGGGCTACACAGCATTCTTTGGTATTTTTTAGCCAGCATTAAACATTGGTCAATATATATCCCAAGTCCTTGGAAAACATGACTCAAAAACAATAATTGTTATTATTCCTGTTTTTACATGAGAAAAATTAAATGAGAGAAGTAGATTAGAAGTGAATATTAAAGAAAAAGACATGGAAAATATGGCAAATATACCCAATGGAATTTTATTAAGTACTTAAAAAGGAAATTTTATTAGATTGTACTAGAAACAAAACAGACTGAGGTAATAGTTCAGGCTCAGAAAGGCAGACACAATATATTCTTTTCTCAGATGCAGATTCCAGCTTGGGTTTAATGGATCGCTATTTAAACTGGGTAGCAAGAAAGGAGAGGTAGGAGGTAAGTAAAAGGCTCTTAACATAGTGAATCCAGGAAATAGGAGGGCAGTGAATCACTAGATGTGAAAGATTTAAGCAGGAAAGGTTAGAAATGTGGACTTAGGTTAACCAAGCCTAAGGATATCTCAAAAAACATATAGTAATTTCTTTATAAAATAAAGATATAATTAAATGATTTAAAAAAGCTTGAAATACAGGTGTCTAGTCTTCATGGGTGAAAAATACTGTTCTGAGTAGCAATGGGTTTTTAAATAAAACCTCAAGTGGCAGGAGCGGTATGTGTCCCTTAGGGTTGTTAGCCAGGGAGTCCCCTGATCCCCCAAAGAATTCATGTCCTTGTCACTGTTCTGATTGCTGTGTATGTGCAGGTTTTCTAAAAGAACAACATTGATATCATTAATATATATTTAAAGAGAAGTTATTGGATTTGTTTATGTAAGTTAGTCAAAATAGTTCAACAACGGTTGTCTCACATTATAGATGCTAACTAAGAGAAGAGCCCAGTCGTTCTTCAGTTTGTGAGATTGCAGACCTCAGCAGGACCAGTCTGGCACTGAAAGCCTGGGCAATACCTGGAGATCTAATGGTTCTCAGACCATGTTGGAATGCTGAAGAATCTGTTTCTAATATAAGGCAAGAAATTATCAAAGGCAGAAATAGGACAAATGAACTTATCAGTCAGACTGAAGGGCAAGTGGTCAAGAGCAGACCTCTTCTTTGTCCTTGGGGCGCTTTCAGTGAAATCCACAGTAAGAGCACATATTTTAACTTCAAGACAATCCTCCACAGACATGTCTATTAGCCATCTGAATCAAATACTATCCCTTATTCATACTACCTACCCAGATTGGTCTAAATTGTGTCAGGTTCTTAATAAAACTCACCACAATATTTGCATACCAGAGCTGGATACTGAGCACACATACACACACACACACACACACACACACACACACACACACACACAAATTTTATTTCCAGACATAGAAAATAAAAGTTTGAACACATTGGAAACTTGCTATTGGCTAGCATTCGTAGTGCCAGAAGAGGCTATACAGAATACTTGGGAAGATAACACCGTTGTCTCAATAAGATGTAGACCATACAAGCTAGAATAACCACTTGACAGGCATGAAATCCTTACTGTTGCAATACTGGCATGCCTGCTTGAGGTATAGCAAACTGCTTTATGATTGTTTGTGAGCGGTCATAATTACATTCAGTTGTCAACTTGACATAGCCCAGAGTTATCTTAGGAAAACTCAGTTGAAGAAGTTTCTGAATTGGAATGACCTGTGGCCCTGTTGGTGAGAATTGCCTTGAATGAGTTGATGCCTACTGTGAGAGATTCCATCCCAGTGAGGTTGCTGTGATTCTTGCATATGCCTCAGTTGTATGAGAAAGATAGTAAAGCATACCATAGAATAAGGAAGAAAGAAATAACTTTCCATTGTCCTGTCATAAAGTTTAGGTGTGCATATCTAAATTATCATGGAAAGGCCTTCCTGGAGGATAGAATGGAATTAAGTAGGGTAGGAAAGATATGGGAGAAACTTGGAGGAGGAGAAAACATGAACAAAATATATTGTATGAAAAAAAATCTTTTTCAGTTAAAAACAAATTAAAACTGTGTAGCATCACTTTTTGTCAGAAGAATTGCCGTAGCTTGCAACAGGGCTCCCCAAAATTTCCTTCATTCAACATGAGATCCCTGGAGAAAATCCAATTTTTAGGGTTCATTTTTCTTATAGCCAAGATAAGGGGCACAAATGTGTCTTTAGAATGTATTCATTATGGGCAAAATGGTTATAGTAAAAGTACTTTGGCAAAAACTGTGGAAAGATGCTCTTTATGATCAGTGAAAATCTGAAGAGAAAAATAATAGGAACACCTGGGAATTGCTGCTTCTTTTGTCTGCAGAAGGTGAAGAGATGAGTTCTTTAGCTTAGAAGCAAAGAACCAAATGTTCAAGTAAACAGTTTTTGCATGCATATACGTATGTACATACGTATGTATGTACATATGTATATATATATATATATATATATATATATATTGTATGCATAAAGAAGTACATGCATGTTAGCTCACACTATTTTTAAATAATTTAAACCTAAGAACAAAATATTATCTCAGGAAGAATTTGACTCTCTTATCTGACATTCTGCCTATAGGGGCTTAGCATCAATGAACACACTGTCCCCTAGGAAGCCAAGAAGTCAAGGATATTTTACACTAGGCAGCATTTCCTTCTGCCTTCGGAGCCACTTTTTCAGTATATTATATACTTTTGCCAAATAAACCGACAGCAATATATGTATAGTCACATGAAATTAATTTCACTTGTTTGCATTATGGAAAATCCATACACAACTCAATACCCAAGAATAATGTGATTAATTATGCATCTAATTATAAAAGTGAAACTTCCTGCCCGTGGCAAGCAGCATAACAATCAGGTAATTACTGTCCAACTTGCTGTGTTCTGGAGGGACTCTAAAAGTTAATATTGCAAAAACAAAAACCTAAACTAACTAAATAAAAAGCAAACGTTTGGAAATAGGTTAGATACTTAAGCCTCAAACATACCTTTTCTGTGGCATCAAAGAGCTTTCCTATGATGCCACATACTTTTTCAGTTATGTCACATAGCTTTTCTATGGCTCCTAGACCAGACTCCATGCTTGAAATTTAAGACTATTGAGTTTTAGGTAGAAGTGTTTCCTCCTCTTTTTAAACTCTATTCTAGTCTTTCTCAAAGTATATTTATTGCACATCATTTCCCAGAAGGTTTGTAAATAACATGTTCCTCATCTATTTCTCTTTGTAAGTCAGTTTTCAGTTCTGCCTCTTTTGCTCATGCAAAATACACTATGCTTTTATCTAGAAGAAATGAAGTCTTTTGTTCTTTTTGTGCAGAAAATCAACAACCACTATCAGCATTATAAACATATTACAAACCAAATCAAAGTATACTTAGCACCTTACAACATTCAACTTGTTTCCACTGCATATATTTTATTATAATAATTAGAATTGAATTCATTTCAGGACCATAAATAATTTTTAATTTTTTTCTTTAGAAATAAGGCCATATTTGTTCACTTTAAAGAGTGGCATAGGAATAGAATACATTTATATATAAATCTCCATTTAATATGCCTTTTAGCATCTAATGAAAATGTTTTTCTCAATATAAGGCAGATTAAATTGTTTAAAGGCATACTCCTTAAATGCCAATGTTGAATAATTTAAATTATTAGAGAGACATAGTGTAGTGTTCTTTGCTTAAAGATGGTAGTCATGGTGCAATTATGAATATATGACCGTGAGTCCAAAAGACGGTGTCACAACTAACACTAGCTTTGTAACTTCTTCTCTTGTTATTTGCATTCTAAAAGGTTCAAATGAGAAACACAAATATGTTCAGCACACAAAGAGCCCACAATTAATATTGTGGCATCATAGAATATGTGTGTGTGTGTGTGTGTGTGTGTAGCTAAAAGGTAAAAAAATAAACCTATGTCATCTTTACTATGCCATTTTGCAAAGTATATTGAGATTAATTTGTTCTACCCTATAGGATGAATATAAAATTTAATTTGTCTCCACATAGATTTTCTTGATAACGTAGACAGAATAGGACCTGAAAGATGCCCATTTGTTTGTAAATGACAGGAATTGGGTTTATTGTTTTTGTTATTTCTACCATTTTGGACTTCATTAAATGTGTTGTCTATAACTGTATTCCTATGATAGTTAGAGACTGCAAGAATTTTTATCTTTTCTTTGGAGTTAATGTCAAGATCCAGCCTCCTGAACTCATGTTAAATATTATAAAGTTATAAATTACAAACAATCTTGATAGTCTGATAGCCAAAGGGAGTACATTCATAAGTAATTAATACATCTTAGCAGAAGCACTTCTAAGAGCATGTTTTAATTTTTTTCTTGCATTTAAACCTTCCTCAATTGGGAGGGAAATTGAGTTTCAGCCAGTATTGTTTTGTAGGTTACCTGTTGTTACAATAAACTAGTCTCTGAGAATGGGACATCTTTTAGAGTGTAAATTATTTAAGCTATGCAGTCAAGTGCTTAATCCTGGAAGTAGAATCATTGTTATAAAATATAATAGAAATCTCCAATCCAAAGACCCCCACATTAATAAGTGTTGCAATGATTAATATTTTTTGTAAAATAGCTCCATGATTATCAACTAGTAAGAATGTGTTCTAGGCAACCATATTATTTCAAATCTATGGGTGTAGTCTTCATGCCAAATATAGATGACAATTTTTACAGTAGATGGCCTGTGAGAATTGCTATATTTCTGCCTCTTTCACAGTAAGTCTGAGATGTAGGTGCACGGATTGTATTGTCAATGTATCAACTAGGGCTGGGCTCTCAGAATCAGTGGTTCTCTGAATTTTGATCATTTGTGACAGACCATTTGTGGCTTTTTGTAATTAATGGTCCCCATCTCATGACAAAAAAAAAAAAAAAAAAAAAAAAAAAAAAAAAAAAAAAAAAAAAAAAAAAGGATTGTTCTTTATGAGATGTGAGACAGTTATCTGCGTCTATAGAGGTAAGGATCACGAATGCAGCTAGCTATTATGTGGATTGGGGAAAATGGCAGTTGTGGGAAATCCTTCAGGATCCAAAACTTCAGGAGTCACAGGTAGTAGACTATATTTACAGTTCTAGGCATAATTTTCTTCCTTAAAATGGGGCCTTAAGTACAATTACACAGTTGCTTTTTACCAACTAACTGTAAGTTCCAATATGGCCCTCTTGTAGACATCTAACCAACTATCCTGGTCAATGTGTTTCATCAGCATCACAGGTAGGTTGAAGTATTTTTTTTCACTTGTCTACTGGCATTGTGCCTTCTGATACCATTAAAGGTATTTTTTCAAGGAGGATCATTTTGGGTCAGTTTCAAATTATGTTGATTCTTCCAAGTCCTGTGTAGAAATTCCTGGTATGAGGTAATCTCACAAAACAAATAACACACACACAAATATATATATATATATATATATATATATATATATATATATGAATATATATGTATGTGTATATATATATTTACAAAAAGGAAAAATGGATAAATTCTAATAGGAGAAATTTAATATGAAGTAACCACCCATAAGATAATAAGATAATGTCTCTATTAGCTCTGAGCTTTGGTTAGTTTTAGATGGCCTGACTTAAGCAGTTTCATTTTTTATTGGTAACTTTGAAACAGAGTGGTCCTAAAATTACTTTATAGGGGGAGACATAAGCAAGTCTATCTTTTTGCTCCAAGATCTTGCTGATAAAAGGAGGCAAAGTGCATGCAAATTTTACTCTGGGGAAACAATGTGTTTACTGGGCTTCCTTATTGAACAGAGGTGAGGTGTTGCTTAGAGACCTGTGGTTGTTCCTCTCCCAATAGGCTGCACCTGCAAAGGCTATGCTCCACAGGGATGAATGTTTCCCTGTAATTACATACAAATAAGGCAGAGTTGCATACAATGAGTCTTAGACAGAGGAGCATCTCATGACCATTCCCACACCTCCATGAGGAAGTTCACACAATCAACAACCCCAACTGGGATGATTTTGCAAGCAGGCACAACTAACCCAAGATGGATGCTGCTGGAAGGACAACCACTCACCATACAAGGTCTTTCTGTATACCCCTGGTTGAAACCAAACTAATTATCCTCCAACTTCAGCCTATAAACTGTTTAGATTACAGGTACATGCCATCTTTTCCAGCTTAAGTTTATTTTGAGCATGATAATTTTCCCTGTGATTTCTATATAATGTTATCTGATGATTGTATTGATTAATAATCTTCTGTTTTGATAAAGTTTGATATTCATCTCTGAGGAGAAATTTGTCCTATGTCTTATGTAATCCCACTGGAGTAGAAAAGACAATGATATATGCCAATAAAAAGTCAGATTCTAACAGCCACGAGGTATAGAAATAGTGACTTGTGTGAATGAACTTTGAGTGAGTTCAGCCTGGGTATATGTCTCCTGCTCTGTTCTGGGTGTGGCCTGTCACTTCAGACATGCGATGTATGTGATTTTGCTGGGAACTTTGCTTCTGCGTAATATCAATAGAACAAATTTTTACAAAGAAAACACAAAAAAATAAAACAAATAGAAACAAATACTTAAAAAAAAATCTAGGCTTAAAGTGAGAATCCGGAATTTCCATGAGTTTATTTTTTTCTTAGAAAAGGATAAAAATTGCAGATGTGAAAGATTTATCCAGCCATCACTGGACCAAAAACTTCCTCTCCCACATATGCCTGACAAGGCCATCCTCCCCTACATATGCAGCTACAGCCATCTTCCCTCCCAATATGCTAACAGGCTGGTGGTTTAGACCCTGGGAGCCCTGGATGATGGATATTGTTGCTCTCCCCATGGGGCCACAAATCCTTTCAGCTCCTTCAGTCTCACTCCTCCATTGGGAACCCCTTGATCATTTCAATAGTTAGCTGTGAGCATCCACCTCTGCATATCTGAGACTCTTGCAGACCTCTAAGGAGGCAGCTATATCAGGCTCCTGTGGATGCACTTCCTGGCATCCACATCAGCATCTACCTTCGGTGAATGCACATGGGATAGGTGTCCAAGTGGAACAGTCTCCAGACGACCCCTCCTTCAGTTTCTGTCCCATGCTCTGTCTCCATATTAGCTCCCATGATTAATTTGTGGTCTTCCTCTTCATGAGCTACATGTGGTCTGTGATCATGGGTATTGCAAGTTTTTGGTTAATATCCAATTATCAGTGAGTAAATACCATGTATGTTCTTTTGTGATTGGGTTACTTCACTCAGGATGATATTTTCTAGTTCCATTCATTTACCTAAGAATTTCTCAAATTCATTGTTTTAATAGCTGAGTAATATTCCATTGTGTAAATGTACCATATTTTCTGTATCCATTCCTCTGTTGAAGGACATCTGGGTTCTTTCCAGCTTCTGGCTATTATAAATAAGGCTGCTATGAACATAGTGGAGCATATATCCTTGTTATATTTTGGAGCACCTTCTGGGTATATGCCCAGGAGTGGTATAGCTGGGTCCTCAGGTATTGATTGCTATGTCCAATCTTCTGAGGTACCACCAGAATGATTTCCAGCGTGGTTGAACCAGCTTGCAATCCTACCAACAATGTAGGCGTGTTCCTCTTTCTACACATCCTCACCAGCATCTACTATCACCTGAGTTTTTGATCTTAGCCATTCTGCCTGGTGTGAGCTGTTTTGATTTGCATTTCCCTGATGACGGAAGATATTGAACATTTCTTTAGGTGTTTCTCAGCCATTCGAGTTTCCTCAGTTGAGAATTCTTTGTTTAGCTCTGTATCACATTTTTAATAGAGTTATTTGGTTGTCTGAAGTCTAATTTCTTGAGTTCTTTGTATGTATTGGATATTAGCCCTCGATAGGATGTAGGATTGGTAAAGATCTTTTCTCAATCTGTTGTTTGCCATTTTGTCCTATTAACAGTGTCCTTTGCCTTACAAACGCTTTGCAATTTTATGAGGTCCCAATTGTCAATTCTTGATCTTAGAGCATAAGCCATTGGTGTGCTCCTCAGGAACTTTTCTCAAGTGCTCAGGTGTTAGAGGGTCTTCCCCAACTTCTCTTCAACTAGTTTCAGTGTATCTGGCTTTATGTGAAGGTCCTTTATCCACTTGCACTTGAGCTTTTTATAAGGAGATAAGAATGGATTGATTTGCATTCTTCTACATGCTGACCTCCATTTGAACCAGCAACATTTGTTGAAAATGATGTCCTTTTTCCACTGGACAATTTTAGCTCCTTGTCAAAGATCAAGTGACCATAAATGTGTGGGATCATTTTTGGATCTTCAATTCTATTCCGTTGACCTTCCTGCCTGTCTCTGTGTAGATACCATGCAGGTTTTATCACTATTGCTCTGTAGTACAGATTGAGGTCAGGAATGGTGATTCTCCCAGAAGTTCTTTTATTGTTGAGAATAGTTTTTGCTATCCTGTGTTTTTTGTTATTCCAAATGAATTTGCACATTATCTTTTTATCTCTATAAAAATTGATTTGGAATTTTGATGGGGATTGCATTGAATCTGTAGATTGCTTTTGAAATTGTAGATTTTTCCTTTGATAAGTATGAAGTATCCTTCCTTATCTTTTTTGATTACTTTTGGTTGAAAGTCAATTTTATTCCAGCTTGTTTCTTGGAAACATTTGCTTGGAAAATTGTTTTCCATTTTTTTACTCTGAGGTAGTGTTTGTCTTTGTCACTGAGGTGCATTTCTTGTATGCAGTCCTGTTTATGTATCCAGTGTGTTAGTCTACATCTTTTTATTGGGGAATTGAGTCCATTGATGTTAAGAGATATTAAGGAAAAATGATTGTTGCTTCTTTTTATTTTTGTTATCAGATATGGAAATATGTTTGTGTAGCTATCTTCTTTTGAGGTTGTTGGAAGATTACTTTGTTGCTTTTTCTAGGTTGTAGTTTTCCTCCTTGTGTTGGACTTTTCCATCAATTATCTTTTGAAGTTCTGGATTTATGGGAATATGTTGTGGAAATTTGGTTTTGTCATGGAATATCTTGGTTTCTCCATTTATAATGATTAGAGTTTTGCTGGGTAAAGTAGTCTGGGCTGGAATTTGTGTTCTCTTAAGTCTGTATGATATCAGTCCAGGATCTTCTGGCTTTTATAGTTTCTGGTGAGAAGTCTGGTATAATTCTTATAGGTCTGCCTTTTCAGGACACATTTTAATTTTTATGGGTTAAACAGTTGCATATTTTTTTCAGAAATGCTATGTTGTTATACATAAATCATTATTAAATACCTAGGATTACATAAAAATACATTCTAAATAAGAAAAAATCTAATAATTTTAAGTATTAAATTGGTATAGCATGGAATGTGCTGTGATATGACATGGACATAAGGTGTTGTATTTTTAATTAGGAGATAGGAAAATACACCTATTCATCGGAGATGCCAATAATGTCAAAACAAAGTATAATGGTACCAGGGTCCAGTTTGGTAGATCAGTATATTTTTAAGGCTTATGTGTGGTGCATAGGTAAGTGGTTACTTACAGGAGGAGGAGCACCACCAAAATAATTTGCTGTACCATGAAGTCCCACTTACATAATTGTCGCTGATCTTAATGGTAGCTAGGTCATGGAAATATTCAGTTAATCCTTTACTTCCTATATAATATACCATCTTACAATGTGGCTTACAACTGGGATGCAGGTATAATAGTTAGAATTCTAGGTTAGGGTCTCCTTACTTAATTTGTTCTGATTTTATCAATATTTATATCATCATTGCCAGGGACCTCAATATTGCTGCACCATTGTGTTTTAGATGATATGGCTACTCTGTTAGTCCAATACAGTATCATGTTATACCCAGAGGAAAAAGACATCATAGAACATAAGCCTGGAAAAAAAGTACCACTAACAATTTTCATTTAAAGGACACCAGCTACCTATGTGTTTGTCTAAGCTTTGAATTTTAGAAAGGTCACCTAGGAAACATAAATACACTTAACATATAAAGCAATCCATAACAATTGGCATCACAACTGCACTTACACAGTTAAATAGACACACAGTCTACTTTTGAAGAAAAAGTTAAAATCAGTAGCTTGGTAGGATGAAGATCTCCATGATTAACAAACACAAATGTTTTAAGCCTTTTACCCATTTAAAATAATTTCAATAACTACAAATATCATTGTTTTCTGAATTTCAACTCTTTCTCGTGAATATACAGTCACAAAGTTCTTATTTAGTTAAGGCAGAGATATGCAATTTACGTTTTAAGTAGCAAGGCTGCCCAAATGTATGCCTCTCATCTAATGTGTACTGATTGCTAATGCCATAGATGTCAAAATGAATCCTTTGCCATTTTATATGGTGAAACTCCAGGTGTAGTATTTTACAAATGAGAATACCTTTCGATCATGTTAAGTATGGTATATTCATAGGGCCTTTATTCTGTCAGATTTTGCATTATTTATATGAAGACATCTTTTATCCCAAAGAAATCATTGATAGTGTATTTGGGTCAAATATGAGTGCCCATGGCCAGGAAACACAGACACAAGTTGTCCCCCACATTATGTTCCAACATGCTAACCGTTTTTGAGGCTTTATTTTTAAAGTGTGAATTGAAATTCCTGAAAAGAAGTTGTAACTGCAAAAATGTAATTGACAGCGTCGAACTTCAATGCTGTGGAGAGATTGGAATGTTACAAAGTCAACAGCCAAATTATCATGTGACATCATAAGGCCCTTTAATAACCACAAACTACTTTTCTTTGTACATGATTTAGCATCTTTACGACCATTAAGAAATCATTTGCAATGTATAAACTGATCCCTGGTTTTTCAACCACCATAGTGCTAAGAAGGTTGCTAGCCAGCATCTAAGGCCTATAGCGTATTTTCCTCTACTCTGTTGTGGCCAGATTATTTAATATTTCCACCAACATATTTGATGATTTTCTTTGTAATATTACTGTAAGAATTTCATGAAATTTGTACTTTACTGCAAAATGATACTGTGGAAACATCTACCTCTGCTCCTGGTGATAGTCGTTCATATTTGCCTCCAAAATAAGCCATCTCTTTTATTCCTTTTGAATTGAGTTTCTTTCACTATTATAAATCAAGGCATTTTAAAAACACACTGGAGGAAAACTCAGGCAGATGCGTTATACTTGTTGGTGTTTTGTCAACGTGATATAAACTAGGGTCATCTGTGAAGAGGAAATCTCACTGGGAAAATGTTCCCATCTTATTGCTTGGTGGCCACATCTGTGGGCCATTGTCTTCATTAGTAATTGAGCCCTTTGTAGGGAGTGTCACTCTCCTGGGAAGGTGGCCTGGATGTCTAGAACAGCAGGCTGAACAATTCATTCATGAAAGTCAGTAGTCTTTTGGTGCCTCTGCTTCAGTTCCTGTTTCCAGGTTCCTGCTCTATTTGAGTTCCTGTCTTAGCTTCCCTTAATGACAGGCTGTGACTTAGACATGTAAAGCAAATGAACCCTTTCCTGTATAATTTTTTTTTAGTCATGGTTTTTATTTAAACAACAAAAATCAATCTAGGGCATAGGTTAATCCAAAACAGGAAAATACTTGTTCTAGACTTCATATATGACTTTATGGCATTCTTAGTTTTTAATTTCGTATAAGTCAGTGGTCCATTAGTATATTCTGAAGTGAAGCAGGCAAAGGTAAAGGAAAGCTTAGTAACCTGGTTCGGTGGTTAGTTTGTGTTATGTGCACTACTTCCTATTACAAATGATGCACTTTGCAACCTGTTTCCTCTACCTTATGGTATTATGTACATGCACCCCTCTCCAAAATTGAGTATAGCAACTTTAAAACCCTCTCAGGTCCCCATACCTCCATCAAACTACACTTAGTTCCATATTTGAAGTATAAATTTCACTGATTCAACTAATACTCACATTAGCTTCTAATACTCAAACTTCTACTAGTGTATCCTCAGTGTATTAGAGGAATTAATTAGTGTATTATTTAATATTAATGGGGTATTAATTATTGTATTCTCATGTTTATTTTCAGTGTATTAATTAAAGAGCCAATAGAGCCTGACGTAGCTTCTGGTAAAATAACAGTACTGTAATGAATGCCCTTCAGTGAAACTTTTAGAGAGAATCTTCTATTTACTGTCTTACACCTATACATAATTAGGTGTTCATATTATTATAATCAGATGCCATATAGAATGTGCAGGGGTAATGGTGGCAGAGAAAATAGGGGAATTGGCAACCAATGACTGGCCCTGTTTGAGACCCATGCCAGAAGAGGGAACCCACCCCTGACACAGCTAATGATATTTTGCTATACTTGCAGACAAGAGACTATCATCTGATAGGCTTCACCCAGCAACTGATGGAAACAGATGCAGAGACCCACAGCCAAACCCTAGGTGGAGATTGTAGAATCCTGTAGAATAGGGGGAGGAAAGGATTGAAGGAGCCAGAGGGGTCAGGGACACCACAAAATCCTTATGGAATCAAGGAACCTATGCCATAGGATCCCACAGAGACGGAACTGCCAAACAAGGAGCATGCATGGTATGGACCAAAGTTCTCTACACACTAGTAACGGTTGGCAGCTTGGTCTTCATGTGTGACTCCTAATAGCAGGAGTAGGAATTGTATCTGCCTTTGCATTCCTTTCCCCTAACTGACTGCCTTGTCTAGTATAAATAGGAGAAGATGAATTTAGTCCTACTACAACTTTATATTCCACAGTATGTTAATATCCTTGGGAATCCTTCTTTTTTCTGAGGAGAGAGGAGAAGGGAAGATAGAGGGAAGGTGAGGTGAAAGGAGAAGGTCTGGAAGGGTAGAAAGGAGGGGAAGCTCTGCTGGAGATATAAAGTAAATAAACAAATTAATACAAATTTAAATGTGAACAGATAAATTGTGTTTTTTAAATTAAGTGTTACTAACTTTCAGGCCTCTGGGAAATGATTGGATTCTGAATGATCTGATTTCCTGAATAGATTAATTCAATAAAGGATTTTTCTCTCATTTATTTTTGAGATTATAGTGTAATTACATCATTTTCCCCCTTATTTTTCAACCTCCAAACCCTCCCACATTCCCTTTTTCTCTCTTTTTCAAATCAGTGGCCTCTTTTTTATTAATATTTTTACATTTCAAAAAATAACTGACTCAGTATGTATAATGCTACTTGGATGAATATTTTTAGGATTTACCAGTTGGTATTAGAGTAAGAGCACACCAATTCGTTGTCACTGATGGATTTATAATTTGGTAGAATCAGAATGTGTGACTTGCTTAGGGAAGCTAGTCACTGGGGGTATACATATGTCTTCCTTCCTAGGCCTCTGTATAGTTCCTCTCTACTTCTCCCTCTCTGGCGGTGTTTACTTTGAGCTATCCTTTCAGTTATGCTCAGTTACTATGTGATGTGCAAGAACTTATGAGCTCTTGCAATTTTGAAGAATAAATATTGGAGGGCCTTTAGCTGAGCACCAGCAGTCTGGCCGTTTGACCTCCTAAGGTCTTGAGAAAGATGACTGAGTTTGCATTATGAATAACAGGCAAGGCTCTTAGAGCCAAGAAGCTTAAAAGGCTTTGTAGTACTGGAGAGAGCCCTTGTAAAGCCCAGAGAGCCGAGGAACTCTATTAGGGTCTTATCAAGCACACCAAGAGATATGACCGTGGATTATACTTGCCCATGCCTCTTTCTGCAAATAAGGCCATCAGTCATACAGAGGCAGTCATCCAAGGTGGCGAAGCTACAGTTTGTCTTAGTCAAGAGTCCTCTGAGGATCTCAGGACCTGAGTTTTCTTTTACCATCACCAAGAAAAATTAATAGTTCACACTCATTCATTTGTCTATATTTCTATTTATGATGATGATAATAAGTATCTGAGAGATCTTTGCCTAAAAACAACTTATAGAGGGGTTGCGTGGATGCTATGTAAGCGCATCAGTACATTTTCCTTCACAGATTAATGTAGTACAAAGTTAGCGGGCACAAACTTCAAAGCTGACTTTAGCAAAACATTAAGAAATTCACACGAGACATCCAGGCATAATGTGAGCACATAGCACAAACAGACAATAACGTCAGAGAGAAAATGTGCTGAATTCACTCCAGAGGTTCAGAGGAAAGATCAGCAGATATCATTTAGTGTTTCCTTTAAAGTATATCATAATTACCAAGTGTGCTACCTTGTTCTTTGGGGTAACATGTGATGTAAGTTCAATTAACCGAATTAAACATCAAGCACTAACATAGCAACACTTTCAGTACATTAACACACAAGAAAAGAGAATCCTTTCAAATGGTGGTTGAGGAGGAAAATGCAAACTTCTACTGGGAGTATAAATGCCTATAAACTTTGAAAAGTATCCAGGTGAAGTAGAATACCCTTTGATTTAGAAATTCTAGAGGCACACATGCATGCAGAGATGTGTATATACATTGTAATATGAATTTATGTAATTAAATGCATGTGAAAAATTTTAAAATATCTGTTTCATTAATAAGAATTTTTTTGCTTGTTTTTAGTTATTTTTTATTGGATATTTTATTTACATTTCAGATGTTATTCCATTACCCTATTACTTCCCCTCCGCCCCTGCCCAGAAACCACCTATCCCATCCCCCCTCATCCTGCTTCTATGAGGAAAATCCCCAAATCCCACCTCCCCAACCTTGAATTCCCTCACACTCTGTATCCAGCCTTCATGGGACCAAGGATCTTCTCTCCCACCTATGCCCAACAAGGCCATCCTCCACTACATATACAGCTGGAGCCATGGATCTCTCCCCATATGCTCTCAGGCTGGTTGTTTAGACTCTGAGAGCTCTGGTTGGTTGGTATTGTTGCTCAGCTCATGGGGATGCAAACTCTTTCAGCTCCTTCAGTTTTCCCTCTAACTCCTCCATTGAGAACCCTTTGATCAGTTCAATGGTTAGCTGTGAGTATCCACCTATGTATATTTCAGATTCTTGCAGACCTCTAAGGACACAGCTATATCAGGCTCCTGTCAGCATTCGCTTTCTGACATCCACATCACCTTTGGTGACTGTACATGGGATGGATAATTAGTTGGAATGATCTCCCAACGGCCCCTCCATCAGTTTCTGTTCCACAGTTTGTCTCCATATTTACTCCCTTGAGTATTTTGTTACTCCTTCTAAGAAGGACTGAAACACCCACACTTGGTCTTCCTTCTTCATGTGCTTCATGTGGTCTGTGACTTGAATTTTTGATATTTCAAGCTTCTGGGCTAATATCCAATTATCAGTGAGTGCATACCATGTGTGTTCTTTTGTGACCGGGTTACTTCACTAAGGATAATATTTTCTAGTTCCATGCATTTGCCTAAGAATTTCTCGAATTCATCGTTTTTAATAGCTGACTAATACTCCATTGTGTAAATGTATCACACTTTTTTATTCATTCCTCTGTTGAAGGACATCTGTGTTCTTTCCAGAATTTTGGTTATTATAAATAAGGCTGCTAAGAACATAATGGAGCATATATCCTTGTTATATGTTGGAGCATCTTCTGGGTATATGCCCAGGAGTGGTATAACTGGGTCCTCAGGTAATGCTATGTCCAGTTGTCTGAAGAACCACCAAACTGATTTCCAGAGTGGTTGAACCAGCTTGCAACCCCACCAAAAATGGAGGAGTGTTCCTCTTTCTTCACATCCTCGCCAGCATCTACTATCACCTAAGTTTTTGGTCTTAACTATTCTGACTGGTGTAAGGTGTAATCTCAGGGTTGTTTTGATTTGCATTTCCCTGATAACTAAGGATGTTGAATATTTTTTTCAACATTCTCCGCCATTCGAGTATCTGAGTTTCCTCAGTTGAGAATTCTTTGTTTAACTCTTTACCCCATTTTTAATAGGGTTATTTCATTGTCTAGAGTCTAGTTTCTTGATTTTTTTGTATGTATTGGATATTAGCCCTCTATCTGATGTAGGATTGGTAAAGATCTTTTCCCAATCTATTGCTTGCCATTTTTTCTTATTGACAGTGTTCTTTGCCTTACAGAAGCTTTGCAAGTTTATGAGGCCCCATTACAAGCTGAGAATGAAATTAGGGAAATAACATGCTTCACAATAGTCACAAATAATACAAAATACCTGGGTGTGTATCTAACCAAGAAATTGAAAGATCTGTATGATAAGAACTTCAAGTCTGAAGAAAGAAAAAGAAGATCTCAGAATATGGAAAGATTTCCCATACTCATGGAGTGGCAGAATTAATATAGTAAAAATTGCCATCTTGCCAAAAGCAATCTACAGATTCAATGTAATCCCCATCAAAATTCCAAATCAATTCTTCATAGAGATACAAAGAGCAATTTGCAAATTCATTTGAAATAACAAAAAAACCCAAGATAGCAAGAACTACTCTCAATAATAAAAGAACTGGGGGAATAACCGTCCCTGACCTCAAACTGCACTACAGAGCAATAGTGATAAAAACTGCATGGTATTGGTACAGAGACAGGCAGGAAGATCAATGGAATAGAATTGAAGATCCAGAAATGAACCCACACACCTATGATCACTTGATCTTTGACAAGGAGCTAAATAAAACCATCCAGTGGAAAAAGGACAGCATTTTTAACAAATGGTGCCGGTTCAACTGGAGGTCAGCATGGAGAAGAATGAAAATCGATCCATTCTTATCTCCTTGTACAAAGCTCAATTGCAAGATAAAGGATCTTCACATAAAACCAGATACATTGAAACTAGCAGAAGAGATGGTGGGGAAGATTCTCAAATACCTAGGCACAGGGGAAATGTTCCTGAACAGAACACCAATGGTTTATGCTCTAAGATCAAGTATTGACAAATGGGACCTAATAAGAAATTTTTGTTTGAATTTTTTCAAACCCTTTCTATAGAGTTTACAAATATTTATAAAAGTAATATAAAGCTAATTCTTTATATATATTTATGCATCACAAAAAGAAAGTGTAGGTAAGAAATAGAAAAAGTTCAGAGTAGTAAATATTTCTTACAGTAAAATACAATAAAACTAATCAATTTCATTAAATTGTATATATTGTATGTATTTAAATACAGAGAACACTTCAAAAAGAAGAATTAGAGTTAATGGCTGGAATGAAAAATATAAATCTGCAGAGAAAATGTACTACCAAATCTTTTAAGTTTAAATTTTAAAGTTTTTGTTTACAATTAAACTTTACATGTATTATTCATTAGCTAACTTTTTAGATATGTTTGGGTATTTTTGTTTGTCTTTAATGCTATTATGTACATTTGAAATATAGGCTTATATTGAGGCTTGCTGAAGTAAACATGGCTTTTGCAATGACCTGAGAATTTAGGATCAAAGTATATAATTACAAGCTAAGTTTAATATTTACTTAGTCAATTATTATGTTGATATCTAAATTACCTGATATAAGCATATACTCTTTTACATCCTCCAGAAATGTTGATATAACATCTACTCTGCCTCCATTTGACAAGCAGTGGATATCTTACATTGCAAGAAGAGAAGTAACTTTAACTAGGGAAAGGAAAGCATTAGAAAGCCCAAGTCTTTTTAGAAGGTCCAGATAGCAAGATAGCACCACCCATGGGGAAATTAAAAACAACCATGGGTCCACAAAATCCTAGTGTGGATTTTGTTCTTTTCGTTGTGAGCCTTAGCCTTCAATGGCTGAGCAAATGTATATCTCATTTCTTTATCACTGATCCAAAAATCTTTGCTGTGGAAAGTGTTTTAGGTGGTTCAAAGGTTTAGGGAGATTTGAGAACAGTAGACAAAGCTTTCTCAAGAGTCATCTCCAGTGAGGTCCTGAAAATCAGACATGGTAAAATTCTGACACAAGAGACTGCTTGTTTCATAATGCTTAAACTGAAAGGAAATTTCAAATCCTCAGAATGAATTTTGTTGCAAAACAAGGTTAATTAGCAACTTTAGCCCTTAAGTAAGAAATATTTGTCTCAAAACATTTTATATCTTGAGAAATATGGCTAGGTATGACAAGATTAGGGATTAAGTAGAACTTTAGAAAGTTACTATTCACATTTACATCTGGGTTCCCAAGAAACAAAAGCCAGAGTGCTTTCAGACATTCAGCCATATAGGGAAGGGAAAGCATCTGCTCCTTTGGCAGGCTTCATTGACCCTTGTTAACAGCTCTGTAGGAAGTAGACATCAACCTGTGTAAGCCTATTCTTCCTTGTTGGGCATATAATTAGGGGTGCTGCAAACTTTACATTCTGTGAAAAAGCAAACATATGTAAAATTTTTCATAAAAAAATTAATGTAATTGGAGAATTGAGGTTTCAAATCTCAAAGCTAACATGAACCATGTGAACTAATGTTGCTTTGATTTTACTTGTTTGCTGAGTTTAGTGAGCAGTTTTCTTCTATTGCATTTCAGCTAAATTTCTAAACTCTAAAATTGAAATAACCAAAATCCACTCAAGAGTGGATCCACCACCTACTATTCCAGCAAGCAGAAAGCTGAGACAGCCAGATTCTGAATTTAAGACCAGCAGAAGAATAAAACACAACTAAACATACCTAACAACTGAACATGGCATATCTAAGAATAACTAAATAAAATAATCATAACTAGAAATAAGAATGTCAAATTAATTTTTATCCTCCTGTAGTAATTGTTCTCTGGGAGGTTTACTGTTTCAGTATACTAACCTAGCCCTAGTCCTGGAAGCATCTAGCCTCTGTACAATCTAATCTAGCCTTACAGTGTTTTCAGCCTCTGAGGCTTGCTGCTGAATAAACTCAGCAGCAAGCTGATCTTTCATATCTCTAGTTGGCTGATTCAACTCAGCCATTCTGACTCAAACTCCTCTCCCAGCTGACTTATTCAATCTAGCTTTTCTCTTGTAATCTGAATTGGTCTGGTTGGCCTCAAACTAACTCTAGCCATTTTTTTCTAATCCTTTGGCTTTTCCTCATTCTCTTACTCATTCTGTCGTTGTGTATGTCTAGCTTGTTCTCTCTTCAGTCGGCCTCTATAAGCTTCACCTGGTAAAACTGCCTCCTCCTCCCTCTCTGAGCTGCTCTACTCTCCTTCACAACTCTATTGCTCTACAAAATATCTACTGTATTCCTGTACTATACTCTCCTCTCCCTGTGCTGTCTGGCTCTACCTTAAGTAATTTCCCTTTCCTCTCTCCTGCTGGGAGTTTGGCAGATCCTATTCTGTCCAATGTTTCTCTGATCCATCATTTTCTGCCACTCAATTACATATCACTTTCAAACATGGGTGCTTCCTTCTACAAACCGACTTTATCTTCATTGTTTGGGATCAATGATGAATACTAAGGTTGTGTCTGTAATACAGCCAGAGGTATTAAAGGTGTGTGTTAAGAGGTGAGCTACACCCTAACAAGAAATAGGTTCAAATATCCTGTAACATAAGTAAGCAAAATAAATGCATTTAGCATAAAATATATATTATTTTTGTCCCATAAAAACCAAAACCATATGTACTTAAGTGCCATCTATACCACATATTTTACAGATGATGGAGATGAAAGGTGTTTTTTTTGAAAACATTTTTCTCATCAAATATCAACAGGTACTTCAGTCTCCTCTTTGTCAGTTTCTATACCTGAATTCTCCACAAATCTTGGATAAAAATTAAAGTCAGTGTCATCTGCAACATTAGTTATTTTATATAGAATATAGAAATTCTTTTCTGCCATGAAAGTTGTTTCTTTACTATAAAAGATTTAAATTATCTCTATTCTAACTGAATAATGTATAATGTCCATTAAGTCTCTCTCTCTCTCTCTCTCTCTCTCTCTCTCTCTCTCTCTCTCTCTCTTTCTCGCTCTCTGTTTTGTTTGTGTATATAAAGTATTTCACAAAAACCTTTAAATCACAATGTGTATAATTATGAAATACAGAACAAAAAAACCTACAAAAGTAATTTATTATAAATCTATTAGATATATCTCTTTACATATTGAAAGAGTTTAATCTGCTGAAAAATATGTTTCATTTAAATTTTATAATAATATCTTCAGATATTGTGGACTTCTTGAAGGGTTGTGATAAGACATTGATTAAACTGGGATAAAAAAAAAATCTAGCCGTCATACCTAGTCCAACACAATGCTTTTATCTGCATCATTTAATAAATGGTGATTTCACTTTCTATAATATAAATAAATAGAGTCACAGAACATATATTTCAAAGGTGTAATATATTTCACATTTTATTTTGCAATGTGAATGATTTTTAATTCATATGACCACCATCTGTCAGGGAGAAATGTATGAACATTGATGGCCAAGAATTAGCTCACTGATATTCACAGTAACTAAGTAAACTATTCAGAGTAGTAATCAATATGCATTATTTTGTATTTTAAACCTCATATCAGCATAATTACTAAGTATTAATGAATATTGTATCTCAAGCCTAGAGTTGTATTTAAAATTTTCCATTTCATGTTTGCCACGTAAGCTTTCTACCATAAATTAGGCTGTTAATAACTGTGAAAATGTTGTTTAGGGGAGCATTCTGTTTATCATTGTTTAAAATTTTAGAATCTCTTTTCCCATTTTGTAAGATTTTTCTAAATACTGCCTATATTAGTGAAACTCATGCAACTTCAAAGGTTTTTATATGTCCTTTAATTTATATTATTAATTTAAATGGTTGCCTTCATTTATGTATTTTCTGCATTAGATATTCATCATATTGATGGTATTAATATATCTTTACCACTTCCTATGTGTGCTTTTGGTTAAAACTATTTTAATTTAAAAGTTATGTGCTGACTTTTGTAGAGTTTAGTAGACTACTAATTACAGCTTGATATTCTAAAGCTATTCATTCACTGTCAATATGATAATTGTCATCAGAAAACATTCCTAGGAGTGTTCAAAGGGCATTGAAGATTCAGTTCTAAGGGATAAACACCTCTTCCCTTAGAAATCCTCCCATCTGTTTAATATCTTATCATTTCATGAATGAAATGATAATAAATAGTAATTTTGCTTTGTAAGTAATTTCTGTTGCACTTATGAACAGTAGTGCTTTTGTGTAAGAATGAAATTGAACAATCTAGAAAACATATTCTTAAAATATGATAATTATAAAAACACTAAACTGAATACTAATATTAAAAAGTGAAATCTATTTTCACTTTCATACATATTTTTAATCTTTCTTTTCTATGGATAATTTGAAGTAGTTGCATTTGGAAATAGAAAATACAAATGCTTTTCTTTCTTTTTTTTCTCCATGTGCAAGAATTTTTATATTGCTAGAACAATTAGAAACCAATACACTAGAAAAAATCTGAAATAAAGAAATATAGGACTCAGAGAAGATGCACCTGGCCCTCAAGAGACCTGGGGCCTCAGGGAGTGAGGAGGTCTGATAGAGTTGAGGAGGTGGGTGGGGAGCATCCTCTTGGAGACAGTGAGGAGAGGAGGTATGGGATGTAGAACTGTCAGAGAGTGGACTGGGAGGGTGATAAAGTCTGGAAGAAAAAATAACAAAGTAACAAAGAAAGAAAGAAAGAAAGAGAGAGAGAGAGAGAGAGAGAGAGAGAGAGAGAGAGAGAGAGAGAGAGGAGAGAGAGAGAGAGAGAGAGAGAGAGAGAGAGAGAGAGAGAGAGAGAGAAAGGGAGGGAGGGAGGGAGGGAGGGAGGGAGGAAAGAAGGAAGGAAGGAAGAAATAAATTTAAAAAATTGAGATTATAAAACAAGAGCATTATTTCTATAGCAAAATTTTATATCTGTGTGTAGGAGTTTAAATAAAAATAATAGTTATGATTGATGTTAGAACAGAAATTCATTGATGATTCATCTAAACTCCCGTTTTAAATTTCTGCCAGACACTGTCATAAGTAATTTGACCTGACAGACACCATCATCTCGGGTTTATCACAGATTAACAGATAGACAAGCATTAGAGAGGCAAATCGTGTTACCGAACTGGCAGTTGACAGAGAGTAGTATCAGAATGATGGGATGCAGACCGGATCTGTCAAGAAGCAAACTGCAGCCTAATTCGATCCCACGTCTCAGGAGAATCCAGAAAGTGTCCACAGGAGAGTAAGTCTATGCATCTGCTCTCTTTCATAGAATTCAGAGGCTGCCAAAAGAGAATATTTTAGATATAAAACTGAACATTTCTGAATTATGCAACATTTACATCTCGTTATTTTATGGTCTGTACTGGTTCTTCCTCAAAATTGAGACATTCATTTAGACTGAAAACCTAGGATTAAAAACATAAATTGTAGGTGTACTGAGATGACAAAGGGGAATTATTGAGGGCTTTATACCCCTAATCTGCTTGACAATAATACAGCTAGCCATTATATTGATTTAAATGTACACTGTTTCTACAGTTGGCATGGAAGAAGAAATTTACAACTATTGCAAACTAATTATAGAAAATATATGTAGAATATTGATAATGACTTTCTAGTTGTTTATTTACTTCGGTAGAAAATGAACCAACTTGATATTCTGAAGTTTCATAAAAAAACAGCAAAAATTTCTTCCCTATGCCTTTAAATTGCATGCTCTTTACTCTTATCATTTAATTTTAATTTATATTCTCTAATGAAAATGTTCAATGCTGCAGAGAGTACAGTTCTTAATCTTATAATGAGTTTTGTGAATTTTACTATCTATATACTTCTAACTGTAACAAGTGATATGGGAAAATCATTTTTAATCCTTTGATTATTTGTTTCAGATTTTAAAAGAACACCTCAAAGAATAACACAAAGTCATATAAAGTTAATGCTAAAGCCATGAAAAGTATATATTTACTTATAACAGACATTCATAATGTATGTGTGGCTCATATTTATTTCATTAGTTTGAAATTATTCATATAGTATTCAAAATCTTATGGCTGTCAGTATTGTGAGCTCATTAACCTTAAACAAGTTTCTGTCATGTACCTGTTCAGAATCATCTTCCTTATTTATAGAATGCCATACAATAGAAATTCTATTTTGCTAAAAATATCAATTTTTAAATTAATTTGTTTATGTCAATTCTTTCTTTAAGTAATTTATTCATTATGCTTTTGCAACCAAGTTTACACAAATGTTAGAATTTCAACATATAAACCGAATATGTTGTACTTACATATTTAAGAATATATATGTGTATTTATATACTCACATACATACATACATACACACACACATACACATGAGTATGTATGTGTGTGTGTATGAACAATTAATGATAAATTGAGGTGAATTCTCAGGAAGGGCATATGAAGGAGACTGAAAACTGTTGAGGAAAGGGTAAATAATGATATTTTAGTATAAAATGAAAATTAGGATAAAACAGTTTTTTCAGCCAGGTATGATGGCACATGCCTGCAATTTCTGTACTAGTAAGGGTGAGGTAAGAGAGCTGATTGCATATTAGAGTCTACTTATCGATTGAGTAAGAGAAGAGCCATGGAAGAAAATTCTTGTAACTAGATGAGCTA